>NC_064627.1:943805770-944108800 GCF_023864275.1 Schistocerca cancellata
CTGAAGTTCGGAAGGTAGGAGACGAGCTACTGGCAGAAGTGTAAGTTTTGAAGATTTGGCCTGCATCGTGAAAGGGTAGCTTAGACGGTAGACCACATGCCACAGAAAGGCGAATGTCCCGAGTTCGAGTCTCAGCCCGGCACACAGTTTTAATCTGCCGGGAAGTTTCATATCAGCTCACGCTCCACTGCACAGTGAAAATCTCATTGTGTAAAGGTGACGTTTGTCTAAATCATACCTGAAACTGTTGTGAATTTTGACGGAATAACGGAATAGCAATTACGGTACGTCGTTTTGTTAGTCTGACCTTCAGACTAAGAAATTACTGTGCTTAAAGCGGTTAAGTTCTTCTCTATAATGTTTACAAAACTGTTTTTTCTTTCACTACGCTCACGGTAACGTTTAAATTAATGTTAACGAAACAGCCGACTAAGACGTGGAGTAAGAGAGAGAGAGGATATACAAAATCTAGGGCAGCGCGCATGCGGCGTAGCTTAGCTGGGTTTTGTAGGCCAGTTTGAGGTTATTTTCCCGCCTTGATCGACCGCAAGTGTATTACATCAAGTAGATCGCCTCGAATTCCCCTATACTACTGTGCCACGTTGCAAGCTTTTGTTTACACCTTGTATACAATGGCTGACATAAAGTGTGAAGCACTCATAATGACTTCAAGTCATTATGACTTCAAGTTGCGTCTAAAGGCATGAAGGTACATAACAGACATCCTGCATCCTCACATGTTATCTCTTATGTGACAGTGTCATGGTGCCATTTGTCAACAGAAATGCTTGTCCACACATGGTAAGTGTCTTTATGAAAGGTCTTTGTGATGCTGAGGTAGTCAACATGGCCACTGAGGATCAGTGATAATACCCGACAGAAAATGTGTGGGTGCAGACCGAGCTCGCCATGTCAAATCCGTCCCAGTGTCAGTACCCAGTGTATCACAACCATCTGCAACACCTGTCATCCAGCTTTCCATAGGAGAGAATGCAACGGCTATGTGACCCACTCCCCAACCGAAACAGTGCATGCAACCTTGCCAGACGGGTATGACGTCATGCTGAGAAGTGGGCTCTGACTGGTAAATTCTTTGTAAATTTGACTCGACGTTGTAATCACCGGCGCGGGATGAGCCGGGCGGCCTAAGGCGCTGCAGTCATGGACTGTGCGGCTGGTCCCGGCGGAGGTTCGAGTTCTCCCTCGGGCATGGGTGTGTGTGTTTGTCCTTAGGATAATTTAGGTTAAGTAGTGTGTAAGCTTCGGGACTGATGGAACTTAGCAGTTAAGTCCCATAAGATTTCACACACATTTGAACTTTTTTTTTTGTAATCGCTGAAACAACATCACACACCCTCTCAGCCCGTGAAGTTTCATTCGTTTATTGCGTTTCATCCTCCCCTTGTTGGTGCTTCACTTTTTTTGTCAGAGAGTGTATCTATGGGCATAGGTGATGTATTGATTTGTGCCGTACCTATTTGAAAGGATGTTAACCGCAAAGTAACGTGTTTCTGCTCTGTGGACCTACTACACATTTTAACCACTTGCTCCTTTGCCCCACCGAATGAGTTGTGACAGTGGTTAGGGCAATGGCCTCAGCTTCGGAAGGAGAGGGGTTTCAGTCATGATTTAGCTTTTAAGAAGTTTCCTTTCTTTGATTAAGGCGGAAGCTTAATGATTTGTTCGAAATAGCCGTCTTTGCCCAGTTCGAGTTTGTGCTCCATCTCTTTTGACCGGATGGTCGACGAGACGTGAAATTGTAATATTTCTTCCTTTGGTTGGCACAGACTGTGGACGTACAGAGTGCTGTGAAACAGTGGCAAGAGAGCGGTGTCGTATTCTCGAGGAAGCCTGTTCCAACCCCCGTCCGGCTATCCAGATAGATTTCTACCATGATTCCATAAATCATTAAGGTGAATGCCGGAATGGTTTCCTTGAAAGTACACGTCCGATAGATTACGACAAGAAATATCATATTGTGATGAGATGTTCACTTTGTCATAATGGACCAGACTGGTTTTCTGAGCTGACAGACATCCCCCGCATTTGATATTTTGAGGAACTAAAATTTACGAATATTATTTAGGAAGACTATGAACACCAGAAGACTACCAAAGGACAATTATATGGTTCTCTTCTAATTTTGAAACCAAATGTTACTGAATTTAAAATCCGATGACAACGGATTTTACTTTATCGTATTACCAAAAAAAATCAATGTTTCTCAGCAAATCATTAGTAATTATGTGCTGCATGGGTTACGTGAAAAGTAATTAATTTTAAATGAGAAGAATATATAAGTTTAAGCGTAACTGCTCTCTGAAAACAGCAATCAGTAACAGATGTTATGAAAATAGACAAGCACCATTTACAGGTATCCCTTTTGCGAACGGAAATGTTATGAGAAAAAATAGAGACAAAAGATACTAAGGACCTCGCGGTTGAAGTGAAAATTCACGAATTTAGAAATCAGCTTTTACTTTTTGCCCGTCATTTTTTTACACTCCGTTCACCACTTTCTTGCTTATACATTTTGTGAGATAATTCTGTTGGATTTGCTGCTCCTTTCATAAATACGAGATCGGTTAAGACCACTCGACCTACTACAAATTGAATGTTTAAGATGAAAACTTCTTCACAGACTATAACCTAAAATTCTATGTAAAAGAAAAATTTTGTGGTGCCCTGACATACAGACACTTTCGGCCACTTCATAAAAGTGCTCGATTTATCCACATCGACCTTTTCAGTATCTATCTACGTTACCAGCTTTCTTCGTGTGGTTAAAGATTCAGTATCTTATTTCTCCTTTAGAAATTATCCCTAGCTTACTAACATACGAAGGTTGTCCAGAAAGTAAGTATCGATCTGTCGCGAAATGGAAACCACAGTGAAAACCAGAAACGTTTTATTTGCAACATCTCTACATAGTCGCCGCTCAAACTTCGAGTTTTGTCGTAGTGTTGTATCAACTTTCTAATATCCTCGTCATAGAAAGCAGCCGCCCGTGCTTTCGGCCAGATATCTGCGCTGGTCTGCAGCTCGCTGTCTGTGGAAAAATTTTATCTTCATAGCCAGCGGTTCTTGTGAGCAGAGATGAGACTCAGGGGGAGCCAATTACAGACTTTGCTGTGGGTGATCAAACAGTTCTCACAGGAAACGCTGCAGGAGCGTCTTCGTTGCCCCTGCAGTACGCGGCCGAGAGGAAGGAACTGCTCAACAACTGTGTTATGTGGGGTGCATGACACAGGCGAAATCTCTTACCAGGCCCTCATACTTGGCGGGAGACGCTGTTCCCTACACACCTTTACGTGCTCACTGTTCACTCAAAACTAAAAAGAGCGACGCGACACGATCGACTGGCATACTAGAGACACTGCCCAACACATCTGTGCGAAGCTTTACCGGAATTTTCTCAGTGGTTTCCATTTCGCGACCGATCGGAACTTACTTTCTGGCCAACCATCGTATACTGAAAGTCAGAATCATCTCTTATTCCCAGTGACGTAATAGATTTTGTAGGGGATAGTGTCGATGAACTAATCCCGGAAGTCTGATACGAGAACATTACTAATCATAATTTCTACACCTCTTTACAAGAGTTTATGGAAGCAATTAAGGCAAATCACGTGGTCAAAATACCTAGATTCTGATAACTAGTTTACTTACAAGGAACCCGTTGAGGGCGGGGTCGCAAGTTCACTCTTTAGTAAATCTCATTTGAAAGTGTTGTGTTAACAATTATGACAGTAAAAATATTAGTAGCTAATAACTCACCATATGGATCAGAAGGGCGACAGAAAGTGATTGTCCAGGAGGTGCAGATGGTTCAAATGGTTCAAATGGCTCTGAGCACTATGGGACTTAACATCTGTGGTCATCAGTCCCCTAGAACTTAGAACTACTTAAACCTAACTAACCTAAGGACATCACACACATCCATGCCCGAGGCAGGATTCGAACCTGCGACCGTAGCAGTCGCGCGGTTCCGGACTGAGCGCCTTAACCGCGAGACCACCGCGGCCGGCTCCGGAGGTGCAGAGATCCATCTTCTGTGGGATGTATGTATTACTCTCCACAAAATGGACATCATCGGCATTCAAGAAATATTTAAAACAAATCATTTACTTGCACCATGAACACCGAATCAAAAATGGGGCGCCACAGTAATCACAAAGCTTTGCATCATCAAGATGGAAGGAGAACTCCTTGGGAGCTACAAACAGTGCAGGACATTCAGCTAGGTAGGTATCCACTCACAAAGACTGCGTATAGAATCATATTGGTGTAACAGGGTGACAAGAACTTATGGAATGTGCTGGAATGCAACCGAATGGAAACATATGTCGTGGAGCTTATCGTAAAACTGGCTATCCTTTACCTCATAGATGCAGATAGTGCCATCATATATTTTATAGGCACGGAAAAACAAACATCCAGAGGCCGAATTTGTCCCGTTCTTCCAGGTGGTATGAAATGCAATGTCACACACTTTTCAAGATGGATAGTTTGCTCTAATAGAGTATGATTTTTATACGCAGACCAGAAATCAAGCAAAAGCGAGTTGTGTTGACCACCTACAGGCCAAAAGCAGTGCTCACACCACAGATGTAGTTTTCTTAGGCCCATTTTCCCACTCTTACTTGATATGGCTTAAATATTCCCCACTGTCCTTGAAAGATCACCCACACGAGAAAGAATCTTTTGGGGCAAAGCACCTCCAACTTCTCTCGGCACCAGAAATAACTTTCCAGACAATTTATCATCCAGATTAACAGTCGGCATAATTGTATACGAATGCGACAAGGCATTGATGTTAGTTGATCTTGAACAACTCTCTTGATACCTCTAACTTCCAGGGTGCCTCTCATATACACTACTGGCCACTAAAATTTCTACACAACGAACATGACGTGCTACAGACGCGAAATTTAACCGACAGGAAGAAGATGCTGTGATATGCAAATGATTAGCTTTTCAGAGCATTCACACAAGGTTGGCGCCGGTGGCGACACCTACAACGTGCTGACATGAGGAAAGTTTCAAACCGATTTCTCATACGCAAACAGCAGTTGACCGGCGTTGCCTGGTGAAACTTTGTTGTGATGACTCGTGTAACGAGGAGAAATGCGTACTATCACGTTTCCAACTTTGATAAAGGACGGATTGTAGCCTATCGCGATTGCGGTTTACCGTATCGCGACATTGCTCCTTGCGTTGGTCGAGATCCAATGACTGTTAGCAGAACATGGAATCGGTGAGTTCAGGAGGGTAATACGGAACGCCGTGCTGGACCCCAACGGCCTCGTATCACTAGCAGTCGAGATGACAGGAATCTTATCCCCATGGCTGTAACGGATCGTGCAACCACGTCGCGATCCCTGAGTCAACAGATGGGGACGTTTACAAGACAACAACCATCTGCACGAACAGTTCGACGACGTGTGCAGCAGCATGGACTATCAGCTCGGAGACCGCGGCTGCGGTTACCCTTGACGCTGCATCACAGACAGGAGGGCCTCAACGACGAACCTGGGTGCACGATTGGGAAAACGTCACTTTTTCTGATGAATCCAGGTTCTGTTTACAGCATCATGATGGTCGCATCCGTTTTTGGCGACATCGCGGTGAACGCACATTGGAAGCGTGTAATCATCATCACCATACTGGCGTATCATCTGGCGTGATGGTATGGGGTGCCATTGTTACACGTCTCGGTCACCTCTTGTTCGCAGTGACGGCACTTTGAACAGTGGACGGTACATTTCAGATGTGTTACGACCCGTGGCTCCACCCTTCATTCGATCCCTGCGAAACTCTACATTGCAGCAGGATAATGCACGACCGCATGGTGCAGGTCCTGTACGGGCCTTTCTGGATACAGAAAATGTTTGACTGCTGCCCTGGCCAGCACATTCTCCAGATCTCTCACCAATTGAAAACGTCTGGTCAATGGTGGCCGAGCAACTGGCTCGTCACAATACGCCAGTCACTACTCTTGATGAACTGTGGTATCGTGTTGAAGCTACATGGGCAGCTGCACCTGGACACGCCATCCAAGCTCTGTTTGACTCAATGCCCAGGCGTATCAAGGCCGTTATTACGGCCAGAGGTGGTTGTTCTGGTTACTAATTTCTCAGGATCTATGCACCCAAATTGCGTGAAAATGTAATCACATGTCAGTTCTAGTATAATATATTTGTCCAATGAATACCCGTTTATCATCTGCATTTGTCCTTGGTGTAGCAATTTTTATGGCTAGTAGTGTACATTTCCTTTTCAAATCCCGATTGGGCGGAGTTGAAATCAAATTCATTGCTGAAGGATGGGATCAGTTTGTTTCTCTCACTTATTGATTTTCGGGCCGATTCCGAAATTTACTGTGCATTGCCAAGTTGACGCTCTGTTTGAAATTTCGTTAACTTACGTCTTCCACTTCTGAAGTACTGTTTGAAGTTATTCAACCATCCACAGCTTCCCTTGAAATCGCTGTAATCTGTGTCGCACCCAATTTGATGTGCATAACGTAGTAAATCACTATCATGCACATCCTGTAAATTGTATCAAGCATCCGTGGAACGCGCAAACACCAGTTTTAGTAACAAGTGCGCCATTATCTCCTTTGAATATCCGTAATTTGTTTTATGCACTACACGGTCATATTGCTACGGACATATTCGAAATCTGTTCATAATTGTTTTCTTACTATGCTGCGGATGATCTTCCATGTACATATTTATGTTTAGTAGTCGCTGCTTGGACAACGGCATCCTTTAGTACGTTTCACTGGAGACGGGATTTTCGGCTCCCTGTCCGACAAGGATGGTGAACAACATGGCTCAACATCTGTTTCAATATCACCTCACTTGTTAAGCACGTATCGTCATCATTGTAACCCTCATGTACATTCTCCGCGCAGTCGAGCTTATAGGTCACCACACATTCCACTGGCTCATCTTGCAGAATCGCTAATATTTCAGCTGGCATTTCTTTCTCTGCGAAATTCCTTGGGTTCCTTTCTACCGAAATGTCAACTTCGGCAACTGTTGTTGTAGCTATAATGCAATGTTTGCTTTGTTCATCGTTCCCATTGCTCTACATTGCATCAACACAACTGAGCACTGTAACACTGTTGTGAGTTACTCGTGGACTAAGCAGTTCAGCTACACTCCATAGCCTTATGCTGTGCTCACCACTGGATACCTCCAGTCCCGCACCCTGTTACCATTAACAGCCACTACTGTAGTTGCACGCTAGACAATATGTGGGGCATCGAAAGCTGTAAACATCCTTGGCCTCTGGCAACCTCGCACTCAAGGGGTTCCTTGTTAGAATAAGACGTTTTAAACGCTATTGATTAATTCAAACATCGATAAAGATACATATAAAAATTCTAAGCAATGGAAAGTCGAGGTCGAAACGTCAGCTATTAAGAAAAGGATAGATGGCACTCACCATAGAGGTTACACGTTGAGCTGCAGACAACTTAACAAAAAGACTATTACACATTAAGGTTTCGTCCAAAGCCGGAGCAGCCAGAAATAGTCATGAGTATGTGGGGCATTCCTGTCTCTGTGAATACGTGTGTGTTTTTTCCTTTTGTCCGGAACCGCGCGACTGCTACGGTCGCAGGTTCGAATCCTGCCTCGGGCATGGATGTGTGTGATGTCCTTAGGTTAGTTAGGTTTAAGTAGTTCTAAGTTCTAGGGGACTGATGACCACAGATGTTAAGTCCCATAGCGCTCAGAGCCATTTGAACCTTTTTTTTGTTTTCCTTTTTTCTGAAAAAGCGTTTGGGCGAAAGCTTCGTGTGTAACAGTCTTTTCGTTGTGCCTGTCTGCAACTTAATGTGTCATCTTTACGGTGAGTAGCACTCTATATTTTCATAATCATAGATAACTTTTGTAATACACTCTAAGACAGAAAAACGCACCACGAGCGAATTATCCTAATGGGACGGAAATCGGTAGACGTGGTATATACCTACAGATAAACAAATGATTACAATTTCAGAAAATTTAGATTTATTCAAGAAAAAAAGCTCCACAAATTGAGCAAATCAATAATGGGTTTGTCCATTTCTGACCCCTAAGCAGGCAGTTATTCGGTTCGTTTTGATTGACGGAGTTGTCGGCTGTCCTCCCGAGGGCTATCGTACCGAATTCTGTCCACTTGCCGCGTTAGATCGTCAAAACCCAGAGCTGATTGACCGGACATCGCATAATGTTCCAAACATTCTCAATTGCGGGTGGGGTTGGGGAGATCCGGCGAGCTTGCTAACCAAGGTAGGACTTGGCAAGCACGAAGTCAAGCAGTAGAAACTCTAGCCATGTGCGGGCGGGCATTATCTTGCTGAAATGGAAGCCCAGGATTGCTTTCCATGTGTGGGCGGGCATTATCTTGCTGAAATGGAAACCTAGGATTGATAGCCATGTGTGGGCGGGCATTATCTTGCTGAAATGGAAGCCCAGGATTGCTTGCCATGTGTGGGCGGGCATTATCTTGCTGAAATGGAAGCCCAGGATTGCTTGCCATGTGTGGGTGGGCATTATCTTGTTCAAATGGAAGCCCAGGATTGCTTGCCATGTGTGAGCGGACATTATCTTGCTGAAATGGAAGCCCAGGATTGCTTGCCATAAGGGCAACAAAACAAGGCGTGGAATATCGTCGACGTACCGTTGAGGTGTAAGGGTACCGCAGATGAAAGCCAAAGGGCCTGTACTATGAAAAGAAATGACGCCAAGGACTATCACTCGTAGTTGTCGGGTCGTATGGCGGGCGACAGTTAGGTTGGCAGCAGTGTCTCCACACGCAACTTCGCTGGTCGTCGGGTCTTGATCCTAAGCGGTACTCATCACTAAAGATATTGCAATCGGTGAGATTATAGGCCGAAAACGTGACATCAGACGCTTCGGACAGCAGTGGGATACCAACCTGAATATCGCCCGCCATACACCCGACAAGCAGGACTGATGATCTAGAGTGCTACTTCTTTTCATAGCAGGGCCCCTTCGGTTCTCATCCGCAGCACTCTGGCAGCACAGCGATACGTCGACGATATTCTACGATGCGTTTTGTCACTATAGTAAGCCTTCCTGGGCTTACCTTTCAGCAAGATAATGCCCTCCTGCACAAGGCGACCGTTTTCACCGCTTGTCTGCGTGCTTGCTTGCCAAAGCTGGTCGTAGGTTGTGATCAAAAAATGAACAGCATTGAGACAGAAGTGATGACACTTTCTGCACGGTCTGACCATCATTTTGCAGGACAATGCTCAAGCACGTACAGTGCGAACTGTTATTCATTTGTTTGACTGATTTGGCTGCTAAGTGCTACACTACCTACTGCACTCCCCTGACTTAAGCCCTCGAGAGTTTAACTCGATTTGTAAACTGAAGGAAACATTTCATGGCATTCGCTTCAGAACTGCTACAAATACGTCGGACAATAGACGACGCCGCTCGAACTGTCAACAGAACTGGCATTGCTAGGAGTATCCTACGACTTCCACATCGCTGGCAACTGGTTATACACAATGTTGGTGACTACTTTGAAGGTCAGTAAAACTTTGAAACACGTATCTACGAGGTGCATTCAAGTTCTAAGGCCTCCGATTTTTTTCTCCGGACTGGAAAGAGATAGAAACATGCGCATTGTTTTAAAATGAGGCCGCGATCATTGTCAATACGTCCCAGAGATGGCAGCACCGTACGGCAGATGGAATTTTACCGCCAGCGGCGAGAATGAGAACTGTTTCAAATACTTAAAATGGCGACGTTTTCCTTACTTGAACAGCGTTCAATCATTCGTTTTCTGAATTTGCGTGGTGTGAAACCAATTGAAATTCATCGACAGTTGAAGGAGACATGTGGTGATGGAGTTATGGATGTGTCGAAAGTGCGTTCGTGTGTGCGACAGTTTAATGAAGGCAGAACATCGTGTGACAACAAACCGAAACAACCTCGGGCTCGCTCAAGCCGGTCTGACGACATGATCGAGAAAGTGGAGAGAATTGTTTTGGGGGATCGCCGAATGACTGTTGAACAGATCGCCTCCAGAGTTGGCATTTCTGTGGCTTCTGTACACACAATCCTGTATGACGACCTGAAAATGTGAAAAGTGTCATCCAGGTTGGTGCCACGAATGCTGACGGACGACCACATGGCTGCCCGTGTGGAATGTTGCCAAGCAATGTTGACGCGCAACGACAGTATGAATGGGACTTTCTTTTCGTCGGTTGTGACAATGGATGAGACGTGGATGCCATTTTTCAATCCAGAAACAAAGCGCCAGTCAGATCAATGGAAGCACACAGATTCACCGCCACCAAAAAAATTTCGGGTAACCGCCAGTGCTGAAAAAATGATGGTGTCCACGTTCTGGGACAGCGAGGGCGTAATCCTTACCCACTGCGTTCCAAAGGGGACTGCGGTAACAGGTGCATCCTACGAAAATGTTTTGAAGAACACATTCCTTCCTGCACTGCAACAAAAACGTCCGGGAAGGGCTGCGCGTGTGCTGTTTCACCAAGACAACGCACCCGCACATCGAGCTAACGTTACGAAAGTTTCTTCGTGATAACAATTTTGAAGTGATTCGTCATGCTCCCTACTCACCTGACCTGGCTGCTAGTGACTTTTGGCTTTTACCAACAATGAAAGACACTCTCCGTGGCCGCACATTCACCAGCCGGGCTGCTATTGCCTCAGCGATTTTCCAGTGGTCAAAACAGACTCCTAAAGAAGCCTTCGCCGCTGCCATGGAATCATGGCGTCAGCGTTGTGAAAAATGTGTACGTCTGCAGGGCGATTACGTCGAGAAGTAACGCCAGATTCATCGATTTCGGGTGAGTAGTTAATTAGAAAAAAAATCGGAGGCCTTATAACTTGAAGGCACCTCGTATTTTGTATGAGCTGTAAATAAATAGTTACCACTATTAAAGTTCCAACCCTCGTATCAATATCGATTATTTTTTAGAAGTGCATATGGGGCCTGAAGATGGCATAATGAATTGCCGAAACTAGCAGCGAAAATAAAATAAAAGAACTTCTCAATTTGCATGGCTGTTAGGCGAATTTGTTCGTTAAATAAAGAAGTTAAGCGTTGTCGGGCTTGGCTATTACATGGATGGATCACCGTCAGCGGCTGCCGAGCGTTGTTCGCGAGCGGGATGCTCTCAGCCCTTGTAACGCCAGCCGAGCAGCTACGTGATCGAGAAGTAGCGGCTCTGGTCGCGAAAACTGACAACGCCCGGGAGAGCGGTTTGCTGACCACCTGCCCCTCCATATGCGCATCCACTGACGCCTTGCGGCCTGAGGATGACATGGCGATCGGTGGGTACCGTTGAGCCTTCCGAGGTTTGTTCGAACGGAAAGTTTGGGAGTGAAACTTAAACATCTTTATGTGTTGGTTTGTGAGTTCTACAGCTATTACTCCCGTATAATGGATTGATGAAAAATTGCCATCGATCACAAAAAAAGTATGAGTTGATTCTTGGCAAATTCTTCAAGTTGTAGTCAATTCAAAAAATGATAGCTAGTCATCTGAAATATAAACGTTGATGAATAATGAAGTGTTTTTTTTTCTTATGGGCAATTGAATATACGATTATGTATACAGTATATACTGTAACAATAGGAAGATTGCAACACATGGGAAGGATGTGGGAATAAATACAACGCGGGTGTTTGTATATAGCAATGTATCAGCTGTAAAATATTAGGACGACAGATGGGTGGCATATATATAGCCAGTAAGCACACTCCCTTGTGCAGCTGAATAGGTTGGTTTAGCCAAACGCTTGTAGTGATGAGCCATCAAATGAAGGGAAGCTTGAAAGCGTGTGGCAGTTTCAAACGCTCTCGTCAAAGGCCACAATATCAGTTTTTGGGAGAGATGAATAGCGCGGCGTAATCGATTTCCCTGGACTGGTCATATTAAATTTCTGGTTGTACAGAGCATGCAGATAAAACAGTCGTGAGTGTGGAGCAGATGACAGAAACCAAGAGGATTAGCGTTGAACGAACCGTTGGCAAAGCGCTCATCTGGAAAGGACAAGAATGAGAAACAAAGACAGCTCTGTTCCTTTTTCAAAGACAACGTGTCGCCATTCGGTTTAATTTACATCTACATTCATACTTCGCAAGCCTCTATGCGTTGGCGGAGGGTACTTCGTAGGCCTTACCTATATATCTATTTTCCCTCACATTCACCTACTGTGCAAGGGAGTAATAACTGTGCCCCTGAAAGTTTCCCAGTGGGGCACAGTCATCTTCGAGTAGACCTGCCCGGATAGCCACGCGTGTTAACCCGCCGCTTTCGAGATCGGGGAAGCGCGCCAGCCTCGGATCGAATCCGCCAGGCCCATTAACGACGAGGGCCGGTGTCCCAGCCTGTCTGGATGTGGTTTTTAGGCTGCTTACCACATCTCACTAGGTGAATATCGGGCTGGGCTGGTACCCATGTCCCGCCTAAGTTACACCACGATTCGTGAACACCACAAAAACGTTCTCACACTTTTATATAAAAGCAGATAGACGGGAACACAATTTCTGTCCTGGAGGGAGGGGGGGGGGGGGGGGGGTCGATGACAGGAAGGACATGCGGACACCTTACAACATCTACATCTACATCCATCTACATCTACATCCATCTACATCTACATCCATACTCCGCAAGCCACCTGACGGTGTGTGGCGGAGGGTACATTCAGTACCTTCCTTCTATTCCAGTCTCGTATTGTTCGTGGGAAGAAAGATTGTCGGTATGCCTCTGTGTGGGCTCTAATCTATCTGATTTTATCCTCATGGCCTCTTCGCGAGATATACGTAGGAGGGAGCAATATACTACTTGACTCCTCGGTGAAGGTATGTTCTCGAAACTTCAACAAAAGCCCGTACCGAGCTAGTGAGCGTCTCTCTTCTATAGTCTTCCTCTGGAGTTTATCTATCATCTCCGTAACGCTTTCGCGGTTACTAAATGATCGTGTAACAAACCCCCCTGCTCTCCGTTGGATCCTCTCTATCTCTTCTATCAACCCTATCTGGTACGGATCCCACGCCGGTGAGCAGTATTCAAGCAGTGAGTGAACAAGTGTACTGTACCCTACTTCCTTTGTTTTCGGACTGCAGTTCCTTAGGATTCTTCCAATGAATCTCAGTCTGGCATCTACTTTACCGACGATTAATTTTATATGGTCATTCCATTTTAAATTACTCCTAATGCCTACTCCCAGATAATTTATGGAATTAACTGCTTCCAGTTGCTGACGTGCTATATTGTAAATAAATGATAAAGGATCTTTCTTTCTATGTATTCGCAGCACATTACACTTGTCTACATTGAGTTTCAATTTCCATTCCCTGCACCATGCGTCAATTCGTTGCAGATCCTCCTGCATTTCAGTACAGTTTTCTATTGTTACAACCTCTCGATATACTACAGCATCATCCGCAAAAAGCCTCAGTGAAGTTCCGATGTTATCCACAAGGTCATTTATATATACTGTGAATAGAAACATTGTCAAATCCAGATTAGCATGTCGACCTCACGAAGATAGGGGATAAAGGCCCTAGAAAGGAAGAAGAGTCGTCTACGAATGCAGGTTTTCTAACTTTACCCGCCGGGGTTTCACGAGAGCCACGTCGTCTTTTATACAGTGATTCCCAATTAAGTTCCCCGAGCATACCTGTTGCAATTTAGTACAGGCTATACCGACGGGTCAGAGTTCTAGCAGCGCATCTCTGAGTTCTTTCCATGTCTGTTGTCATGCTTACTTGGTAAGCACTCCAAACGCTGGAACAGTATTCTAGAATTTGTCGGAATAGCGTCTTACGCAATTCCCCTTACAGACACCCTGCACTAAGCCAGATTCCTTACAATAAATCTTCCATCCGCTTTTCCTAATACTGACTTTACGTTAGCTTCACATTTCCTTGCATACTTTCACGATGTGACAATAATATTGTTATCGTGTACTGTAAGATTCCTTCTCTTTGTTACTGATATTATCTTACATTTATCCGCAATTAAAGGGCGTTGACTTTCATTAAACCAAGCGAAAATTAAGTACATGCCTCCCTGCATTTTATTATGATCGTCTAACGATACCTCCGTGTTGACAACAGCATCGTCAGCTAACCATATTGCAGATCCGAAACTATGTCATAAACCGTTTATCTATACTGAGGTTATTACAGGTCCTGTCACGATTTCTTGAGGCACGCCCGATGTTACTTTCGTATTTTGGTTAGCAGTCGACGATGTGGCACAGTGTGGGACATCCGAGTAATCATGTGTTGAGAGTGTTGCCTGATGGCGTCCGTCTTGGGATCCTCGGTCGATGATCGTTTGGTAATTTTTCTGTTGTTTCGCCCAAAAAAAGTACAAGCAACTATCATTGTCAAAGATTCATCCTCCACTGTCCATCTGCTTCCTCTGCCCGTCTTCAGCAATGGAGGATAAATATTTGACAATGCTACCCGAAAAAAAAAAAGACATCGGCCCAAGATACCGAGACGAGTGTCAACAGGCAACACATGTAGTATGATAGTGGCCGTCGCGCTTCAATCTGTTCTACAATGACAACACTCAAATATCAGAGGTTACCGTCATGAGCACAATTTAGCAGCCTGAAATGTTCAGCAGCAAATTTGAAAAACGCACATTCCCTGCCAGTTGTAGTGAGGCACTGTCTTGCTGAAATACTAAATGTGCCAGAGGGGGACACGGTACATAGCCCATCATTGCTTCCCAACGTAGCAGTAGCTCTCCCGATACACTTCAGTATTTAACAATGTAGTTCGCTTGTTGTAAGCAGCATGGCATCAAACCATTATAACTGACGGTTAGATGTTTATCTTTATTCTATTTAGAAATGAAGGCTGCTATATTACGGCCATCACGATAGCGACAAATAAGCTTGCGGGCATTGCTTGTGTGACCTTTACAGTCCGAGGTGATGGTCATTACGGGACAATGGAAGCCCACACAATAGCATCAGTGCTACGGTTCAGTTGCAGCAGTTGCCGGCGAAGAGTCGATATCCTTTTAAAAGGCTGGAACGTCGATCTACCGCTGTGCTCGATGTTGTACAGTGCGTTATAATCGTGCAGGCAAGATATCCGCCATCCCATGCTGCGATAAGTTTGCATGGCCAAATACGCGCTCGCCGCCGCCACTGACACACTGGTACAAACTGCTTTCAAGCACGCATCACGAGCCAAAATGTCACAGCATGGTGAAACCACCTCCAGAAACATCAATGATTCTCATGATGCTGCCGCCACCTTGACGTTGCTGAGATATTGTGGTGCGTTCATTTACGGTTCATCTTCGTTTACTAACACTTTCTGACTTCGGGGCACCACTGACCTTTGCAGCCACACGAAAGTAGGCTTTACTGGACCTGCGTGTACGCTATCTCGGCCATCTTCGACATGCTATTGTACACTTTCCCTGAGCTTGCATCCGTTCGGGCTGCTCGTCCAGTATGTTGCAATTTTCGCATAATGTGTACAACACACGAATGTCTGATTTATGGTAAATCAACACCCATCCTGGATAACGAATTTAAATACGTATTCAATAGGGCCCCACATAATTTTCTACTGCTTTGCTCAGGCCGACAATACCTGTGACATACGCTCATCAAAATTTCATCCTACTGCGAGCTTCTTTTCAGTAGTTGCAACACAGGAAGAAGCCATTCGTGAAGATGAAGAATGTTGTAAGTACGTGACGGCTATCGGCTTTGTTAACGTTATTGGAACTTTTGATGTGGAAATCACAACACATGGCATTGGTTAAGCTCAGTGTTCTCTATGACCAAACTATTGAACAAGAAGTAAATTCAGTCACCATGATTGTTGTCATAATGTTTAATACGAAAACGCTTAATGTAAAAAACTCCTTAACACGAAAGAATACTGTGGCCCTGCAAAATACTATGTAATGCAGTACTTTTTTCCTGTAAACTCTGAACAAAAATTGTTTTACACGAAGGGATTCAGCTTCTCGGACAAACAAATACATTTACTTTCTGCAGTCACGAAGTCACCCTATTTATCGGTTTATTTATCTTCATCAGACTGAGAAAAGTAAGCAATAACTGTCATTGTTGCTATGTTATCGATTGTCCTAGTTTACTGCCGTTGCCAAAAGGTTTCGAAATGGTCGATGGATGTGTCGAAGCCGGCCGGTGTGGCCGAGCGGTTCTAGGCGCTACAGTCTGGAACCGTGCAGCAGCAACGATCGCAGGTTCGAATCGTGCCTCGGGCATGGATGTGTGTGATGTCCTTAGGTTAGTTAGGTTTGAGTAGTTCTAAGTTCTAGGGGATTGATAACCTCAGATGTTAAGTCCCATAGTGCTCAGAGCCATTTGAACCATTTGAACAGAAATGCATATTTTCATCAAAACTATGTGCAGCCATTTACACGGTTGATGTTGTTGTGGTCTTCAGTCCTGAGACTGGTTTGATGCAGCTCTCCATGCTACTCTATCCTGTGCAAGCTTCTTCATCTCCCAGTACCTACTGCAACCTACATCCTTCTGAATCTGCTTAGTGTATTCATCTCTTGGTCTCCCCCTACGATTTTTACCCTCCACGCTGCCCTCCAATACTAAATTGGTGATCCCTTGATGCCTCAGAACATGTCCTACCAACCGATCCCTTCTTCTGGTCAAGTTGTGCCACAAACTTCTCTTCTCCCCAATCCTATTCAATACTTCCTCATTAGTTACGTGATCTACCCATCTAATCTTCAGCATTCTTCTGTACACCACATTTCGACAGCTTCTATTCTCTTCTTGTCCAAACTATTTACTGTCCATGTTTCACTTCCATACATGGCTACACTCCATACAAATACTTTCAGAAATGACTTCCTGACACTTAAATCTATACTCTATGTTAACAAATTTCTCTTCTTCAGAAACGCTTTCCTTGCCATTGCCAGTCTACATTTAATATCCTCTCTACTTCGACCATCATCAGTTATTTTGCTCCCCAAATAGCAAAACTCCTTTACTACTTTAAGTGTCTCATTTTCTAATCTAATTCCCTCAGCATCACCCGACTTAATTCGACTACATTCCATTATCCTCGTTTTGCTTTTGTTGATGTTCATCTTATATCCTCCCTTCAAGACACCATCCATTCCGTTCAACTGCTCTTCCAAGTCCTTTGCTGTCTCTGACAGAATTACAATGTCATCGGCGAACCTCAAAGTTTTTATTTCTTCTCCATGGATTTTAATACCTACTCCAAATTTTTCTTTTGTTTCCTTTACTGCTTGCTCAATATACAGATTGAATAACATTGGGGAGAGGCTACAACCCTGTCTTACTCCCTTCCCAACCACTGCTTCCCTTTCATGCCCCTCGACTCTTATAACTGCCATCTGGTTTCTGTACAAATTGTATATAGCCTTTCGCTCCCTGTATTTTACCCCTGCCACCTTTAGAATTTGAAATAGAGTATTCCAGTCAACATTGTCAAAAGCTTTCTCTAAGACTACAAATGCTAGAAACGTAGGTTTGCTTTTCCTTAATCTTTCTTCTAAGATTAGTCGTAAGGTCAGTATTGCCTCACGTGTTCCAGTATTTCTACGGAATCCAAACTGATCTTCCCCGAGGTCGGCTTCTACTAGTTTCTCCATTCGTCTGTAAAGAATTCGTGTTAGTACTTTGCAGCTGTGGCTTATTAAGCTGATTGTCCGGTAATTTTCACATCTGTCAACACCTGCTTTCTTTGGGATTGGAATTATTATATTCTTCTTGAAGTCTGAGGGTATTTCGCCTGTTTCATACATCTTGCTCACCAGATGGAAGAGTTTTGTCAGGACTGGCTCTCCCAAGGCCGTCAGTAGTTCCAATGGAATGTTGTCTACTCCGGGGGCCTTGTTTCGACTCAGGTCTTTCAGTGCTCTGTCAAACTCTTCACGCAGTATCGTATCTCCCATTTCATCTTCATCTACATCCTCTTCCATTTCCATAATATTGTCCTCAAGTGCATCGCCCTTGTATAGACCCTCTATATACTCCTTCCACCTTTCTGCTTTCCCTTCTTTGCTTAGAACTGGGTTTCCATCTGAGCTCTTGATGTTCATACAAGTGGTTCTCTTATCTCCAAAGGTCTCTTTAATTTTCCTGTAGGCAGTATCTATCTTACCCCTAGTGAGATAAGCCTCTACATCCTTACATTTGTCCTCTAGCCATCCCTGCTTAGCCATTTTGCACTTCCTGTCGATATCATTTTTGAGACGTTTGTATTCCCTTTTGCCTGCTTCATTTACTGCATTTTTATATTTTCTCCTTTCATCAATTAAATTCAATATTTCTTCTGTTACCCAAGGATTTCTACTAGCCCTCGTCTTTTTACCTACTTGATCCTCCGCTGCCTTCACTACTTCATCCCTCAAAGCTACCCAATCTTCTTCTACTGTATTTCTTTCCCCCATTCCTGTCAATTGTTCCCTTATGCTCTCCCTGAAACTCTGTACAACCTCTGGTTTAGTCAGTTTATCCAGGTCCCATCTCCTTAAATTCCCACCTTTTTGCAGTTTCTTCAGTTTTAATATACAGGTCATAACCAATAGATTGTGGTCAGAGTCCACATCTGCCCCTGGATATGTCTTACAATTTAAAACCTGGTTCCTAAATCTCTGTCTTACCATTATATAATCTATCTGATAACTTTTAGTATCTCCAGGGTTCTTCCATGTATACAACCTTCTATCATGATTCTTAAACCAAGTGTTAGCTAAGATTAAGTTGTGCTCTGTGCAAGATTCTACCAGGCGGCTTCCTCTTTCATTTCTTCCCCCCAATCCATATTCACCTACTACGTTTCCTTCTCTCCCTTTGCCTACACTCGAATTCCAGTCACCCATGACTATTAAATTTTCGTCTCCCTTCACTATCTGAATAATTTCTTTTATTTCATCATACATTTCTTCAATTTCTTCGTGATCTGCAGAGCTAGTTGGCATATAAACTTGTACTACTGTAGTAGGTGTGGGCTTCGTATCTATCTTGGCCACAATAATGCGTTCACTACGCTGTTTGTAGTAGCTTACCCGCATTCCTATTTTCCTATTCATTATTAAACCTACTCCTGCATTACCCCTATTTGACTTTGTGTTTATAACCCTGTAGTCACCTGACCACAAGTCTTGTTCCTCCTGCCACCGAACTTCACTAATTCCCACTATATCTAACTTTAACCTATCCATTTCCCTTTTTAAATTTTCTAACCTACCTGCCCGATTAAGGGATCTGACATTCCACGCTCCGATCCGTAGAACGCCAGTTTTCTTTCTCCTGATAACGACATCCTCTTGAGTAGTCCCCGCCCGGAGATCCGAATGGGGGACTATTTTACCTCCGGAATATTTTACCCAAGAGGACGCCATCATCATCTAATCATACAGTAAAGCTGCATGCCCTCGGGAAAAATTACGGCCGTAGTTTCCCCTTGCTTTCAGCCGTTCGCAGTACCAGCACAGCAAGGCCGTTTTGGTTATTGTTACAAGGCCAGATCAGTCAATCATCCAGACTGTTGCCCTTGCAACTACTGAAAAGGCTGCTGCCCCTCTTCAGGAACCACACGTTTGTCTGGCCTCTCAACAGATACCCCTCCGTTGTGGTTGTACCTACGGTACGGCTATCTGTATCGCTGAGGCACGCCGGCCGGTGTGGCCGAGCGGTTCTAGGCGCTACAGTCTGGAACCGTGCAATTGCAACGATCGCAGGTTCGAATCGTGCCTCGGGCATGGATGTGTGTGATGTCCTTAGGTTAGTTAGGTTTGAGTAGTTCTAAGTTCTAGGGAATTGATAACCTCAGATGTTAGGTCCCATAGTGCTCAGAGCCATTTGAACCATTTGAACAGAAATGCAGATTTTCATCAAAACTATGTGCAGCCATTTACACGGTGCAGCCACATTAATGTGACCACAGCCTACGTTCGACGTCAATGTGCTGTAGCCACTCGCAGACGGCAGGTGGCAGCAGTAGCAGTGGAGGGTGTATAAAAGCGTGTCGGGGAGGGGGGACACGGACAAAAATGCAGTCGTTGTCGTAATGCGAAAACGGAGCGCTTTATCTGACGTCAGAAAGGGCACGATCGTTCGCGTTCGTGCTAAGTTTGTAAGCTGTACGCGTGCCCGCGTGGTTGAAGTATACCGTGCATGGCGACATGGTGTTATCCAAAACCTGTGGTGCACCACGAGCCATAAATGACAGGGGTTAACCGTGTCTGCGGAGACGTGTACGGGCGTAAAGACGTGCAACTGTTGAGCAACTGACCGCCCAGTAGAATGAACGGGCTACCAACAGGCGACCGTTCAGCGAAAGTTGCTGTATGGGGGATTCCTCAGTAAGCTCTTCGTTCATGCTCCTATGCTCACTGCTCCTCATCGGTCACGAGGGCTGGAATTTTCACGCAAGTACTGCAACTGGATGTCCACTGAGTTGTAACAGGTGGCCTGTCTCAGATTCAGCACGTTTTATGCTCCATCGGACAGATGGAATCACGTATTATGCTCCATCGGACAGATGGTCGTTAGCTTGGGGACCATGTCCACCTCTATATGCAGCTTTTCCTCAGCACGATGGCATCTACTAGCTGGACAACACAACGTGTCAGACAGCTCACAGTGTACTTGCGTGTTTCGATGAGCAGCAGTAAGAGTTTACTTTACTCTTGTGGCCACCAAATCCCTCGGATTTAAACCCAGTGGAGAATCAATGACACCGCGTCGATCGAATTGTTTGCGCCATGGATCCTCAACCGTGAAACCTAGCGCAACTGACCACGCTACTGGAGTCGGCATGAAGCTACATCCCTACGGGTACCTTCCAGAACCCCACTGACTCTCTTGCTGCATATCTTGCAGCGGTCCGCGCTGCAAGATGTGGTTATCCAGGCTTTTGATACGAGGGTCTAAAAGGAGACCATGTCGAAAAATAAAAAAGGTTTACCCCACACACGTACGTAATTTTTATTTTTGCACGGACTTTTCAAACGCCCTTGTGTTGTTGTTGTTGTGGTGGTCTTCAGTCCTGAGACTGGTTTGATGCAGCTCTCCATGCTACTCTATCCTGTGCAAGCTTCTTCATCTCCCAGTACCTACTGCAATCTACATCCTTCTGTATCTGTTTTGTGTATTCCAACATTTCTACGGTATCCAAACTGATCTTCCCCGAGGTCGGCTTCTACCAGTTTTTCCATTCGTCTGTAAAGAATTTGTGTTAGTATTTGCAGATGTGACTTATTAAACTGATAGTTCGGTAATTTTTACATCTGTCAACACCTGCTTTCTTTGGGATTGGAATTATTATATTCTTCTTGAAGTCTGAGGGTATTTCGCCTGTCTCATACATCTTGCTCACCAGATGGTAGAGTTTTGTCAGGACTGGCTCCCCCAAGGCCGTCAGTAGTTCTAATGGAATGTTGTCTACTCCCGGGGCCTTGTTTCGACTCAGGTCTTTCAGTGCTCTGTCAAACTCTTCACGCAGTATCGTATCTCCCATTTTAACTTCATCCACATCCTCTTCCATTTCCATAATATTGTCCTGAAGTACATCGCCCTTGTATAGACCCTCTATATACTCCTTCCACCTTTCTGCTTTCCCTTCTTTGCTTAGAACTGGGTTTCCATCTGAGCTCTTGATATTCATACAAGTGGTTCTCTTATCTCCAAAGGTCTCTTTAATTTTCCTGTAGGCAGTAGGTTGTCACATTAATGAGAATAGGCAGCGTCTCTGTGCATTCGAATGACGCACTGAAAATTCTATTGACGATGTCGAACAATTTGTAGAAAATTTAATGCAAAAAGACAAGACAAAAAAGAACAGCAGGTTGTCTTAAAAAAATAACGTGCCGCATAGAAAAGTTTAAGTACTTATAAGAGTAAAGTTTAGGAGAAAACGAAATTACTGTAACGTAACAACATTTGAATAGATCGAAAATACATTTTTTTTCGTATGTATCGTTTGACGCTAAATTCTTTTAGCACCGAAAAATATTTCAGCCGTTCAGTTGCGTGTAAAACGTTCCTCACTGTACCGTAAAACAGATGCGAAGTTGGAGATTACCAGTTGTTTGCGGAACGATTTCCTGAATCTCATCACGAGGGGCTGCCACGTGTGCTTATAACCGAGTCACTGTCCCCCGTCGCTGGCCGGAGATCGATACGACAGTCCTGTGTCCCTCGCTACTACACTGTCGCATGTTTGCGGCACGGGTTATTAGGAAAGCACCACATCCTGCTCCGCAAATCACGTGAACGCAAACGAACGAAGAAAATTACTTTTCAGTTATACGTACCTATCAGAACTTCGAACGCAACACTGTTCTGAGTCATTGAGTAGCTTAAAACTGTTGTTACTTCATATATTTACTTTTATTTGTCAGGCACAATCTCGTATTTTACTAGCGCTGGCACTGTCGGTTGTCACTGTTGTGTGTGTGTATGTGTTGGGGTTTATGGGCGCTCAACATCGAGGTCATCAGCGCCCTAAAGTTGTCACTGTTATTGACATTATAATGTGCCTCTCGGTTCCTCTATAATTAATTCAGAAGTGTCGACTCATACGTAAGTGACAGAGCTCTTAGTCATGAACATACTTTTCATAATTAGTTGGCGCAAACTTAAAATACCCTGTATGGAGGTCCCTCAACCACCTAAGAGCGGGCGTCCCCCGATGCAAGACCAACCTGAAGAAATGGGGAATCCTTCCAGCGAGCGCAGACATCTCTTGCGATTGCGGGGATGAAGACGATCCAAACCACCTACTTGTATGCCCCCTCCTGGACAACCCGTACACAATACAGGATGTTTACGAAGGAAATGACAAAGCTATCGCAGTTGCTATTTTTTGGAAATGCTGACCGGACACGTAAATAGATGAATGATAATTAGTTGTTGTCATGCGGGCCTTAATTCATACCCTCAGGCACATAGCGAAACTATAAGTCCCCTATATATTACACCGACGGGAATGTGAAGTTTATACCGAAAAAAGTGTCCCGTATTTATCAAATTTGATATTTTCGCGATATAACAAGTATTAAATGATTAATTTTTAATTCTATTCGGAAGTAATGTCCGTCATCTACATTGGTATTTGGCGCGGTCTCCATATTCACGAATTCACCTCTTTATTCATTGCGTTTTGTCGTCTTGAGGAATTTCTTGACATGCCTTAAACACGTGCCGTGTCAGAATGAGATTTTCACTCTGCAGCGGAGTGTGCGCTGATATGAAACTTCCTGGCAGATAAAAACTGTGCCAGACCGAGACTCGAACCCGGGGCTTTGCCTTTCGCGGGCAAGTGCTCTACCATACCCAAGCACGACTCACGCCCCGACCTCACAGCACAACTTCTGCCAGTACCTCGTCTCCTACCTTCCAGTTCGAGTCTCGGTCCGACACACAGTTTTAATCTGCCAGGAAGTTTTATATCAGCGCACACTCCGCTGCAGAGTGAAAATCTCATTCTGGAAACATCCGCTAGGTTGTGGCTAAGCCATGTCTGTGCAATATCCTTTCTTTCAGGAGTGCTAGTTCTGCAAGGTTCGCAGGAGAGCTTCTGTAAAGTCTGGAAGGTAGGAGACGAGGTACTGGCAGAAGTAGGGCTGTGAGGTCGGGGCGTGAGTCGTGCTTGGGTAGCTCAGATGGTAGGGCAATTGCCCGCGAAAGGCGAAGTCCCGAGTTCGAGTCTCGGTCCGGCACACAGTTTTAATCTGCCAGGAAGTTTCACATGCCGTGTCAGTTTACGAAGAATGCTGGCTGGAGGCTGGTGTGAAAGTGTACGTCTTCTCATCGCATCCCAGACGTTCTCTATGGGCAACGAACCAGAGGCCCTGGCAAGCCAATCAAGGATCACTACTTTCCTCAAGTCCTTTCTGGAGTCAACCACTGTGTAGGACCTTGCAGTACCCTGCTGAAATATGCCATATTGTGACCTGGTCATGACAACAGGATTTACCATTTCTAACACAAACTGATGAGCATTCAGCCGTCGTTCAAAAATTAACAAGTAAGTCTTGTTTTATATTCAACATCTCTGTATACCATAATTCGAGGAGTTGGAGAGGTAAGGGTCTCGACAGTTCTGCTTCCGCTGACCTTTCACCAGGCCGTCTATACAAACAGCGTCGATATGACCGCCATAAAAGGAAGCGAAATTCGTCTTCCAATACTACGGCAGAATGCTATCTTGTGTCCCAGCTGACGCTGACTACACGGTGCAAGTCTCTTCCGCCTGCGGTATGACAGCGGTAACCGACGCAGTAAACGACGCGTAGCAGTTCGAGATATGAATCCGATTTCCAGTAATATTCGCAGTGACACGCCGCCGTAACCTCTGTCCATACTTCAGGTGTTGTCAGTCGTCTGTTTGCCAGAGCCATTATAATAATCTAGAATCTGGCGGAATTAAAGCCGCCGGCCGAAGTGGCCTTGCGGTTAAAGGCGCTGCAGTCTGGAACCGCAAGACCGCTACGGTCGCAGGTTCGAATCCTGCCTCGGGCATGGATGTTTGTGATGTCCTTAGGTTAGTTAGGTTTAACTAGTTCTAAGTTCTAGGGGACTAATGACCTCAGAAGTTGGGTCCCATAGTGCTCAGAGCCATTTGAACCATTTTTTTGCAATTAAAGCTGCCGGCCGCGGTGGTCTAGCGGTTCTAGGCGCTCAGTCCGGATCCGCGCGACTGCTACGGTCGCAGGTTCGAATCCTGCCTCGGGCTTGGATGTGTGTGAAGTCCTTAGGTTAGTTAGGTTTAATTAGTTCTAAGTTGTAGGCGACTGATGACCTCAGAAGTTAAGTCGCATAGTACTCAGAGCCGTTTGAACAATTTGGAATTAAAGCTGTGAGGACAGGGCGTGAGTCCTGCTTGGGTAGCTCAGTTGGTGGAGCACTTGCCCGTGAAAGGCAAAGGTCCTGAGTTCGAGTCTCAGTCCGGCACATAGTTTTAATCTGCTAGGAAGTTTAATTATAGTAATCCTCCGTTCTTCTCGGTCTGTAGTCTTTTCGGAAGCACCCGTGCCTCCTGTTCTTGCCTCACTGTTGTACTGAGTGCATGTCGTCACAACTCGTTTTTTCACTCTTCAGCGGAATGTGCGCTAACATGAAACTTGCTGACAGATTAAAACTGTGTGCCGGACCAGGCGTTTGGAAAATAGGAGATTGAGCACTGGCGGAACTAAAGCTGTGAGGAGGGGCTGGCAGTTGTGCTTGGGTAGCTCAGTCGATACCTGGAAGAGACCTGAACTGGAGACAAGAAATGACGGCACATTATCTTCACCGGTAAGTTCATAAGGATGTCTTAGTATTTCGGTATATACTACAAGAGGTACGTAATATTCTACGGCGACACGGACAATAGAGAGCAAGTTTCGCCATTATTTAGGAGCTCCAGTCGCAGATCTTCCGGCTAATTGAGTGTTCCACGTGTTTGGCGAGGAGTATAAGGCTGATGTTCAATTAGAAGGCTTCGTTCACGTCTGAGGCACTCAGTCGGCTAGGTCACTATTTATCAAGAAGACAATGTAGATTCACCAACTGGCTCGTTGCAGAGACCTATTTCCCGGGTGGTTTCTTACACAAGAAGGCAAAGGACGCTTTGACGCTTTGTGTCCCCCTGTTCTCCGTTTATATTCTTGGAAAAATGATTGTAACCATGTAATTTATTATACGAAACGTAAAGTTAGGCAATCAATCTGTTATAAAAAGTGTAGTAAATAACATCTTGTGGTCTATATTGTGTAGTGAGACACTGTATATTTAAATTATAAACTACTTAACTTATTGTCAATACTGTGTAGGGGAAAAAAAGTAGAGCACTTGCCCGGCAAGGTCTCGAGTTCGAGACTCGGCCTGGCACAGAATTTTAATCTGCGACGCGTCAAGAAGTTTAATAATAGCGCACTCTCCGCTGCAGACAGATGATTTCATTCCGGAAACATTCCTTAGGCTATGGCTAAGCCATGTCTCCTCAATAGCGTTTCTTCCAGGGGTGCTACTCCTGCAAATCTGGCAGGAGAATTTCTGTGAAGTATGGGAAGTAGGAGATAAGGTACTGGCGAAAGTAAAGGTCTGAGGACGGGTCGCGAGCCGTGCGTAGGTAGCTAAGTCGGTAGAGAACTTGCCCGGGAAGGGCAAAGGTCCCGAGTTCGAGTCTCGGTCTGTCGCACAGTTTTAATTAGTCGCGTATGACGTTCCCATGTCCCTCGTGGGAACGATTCGACATTTGTCGAAGTCCTAAACATGGCGATAAGCTGCAAGTGCTCGTTCTCTGGGCAATTACGCACCAAACGTATTTCTCGTGTAAGTTCTCTACATATAGGCTGCATGCTTACTTACAAAGAACTCACACACAAATACTTAGACTTGCGCACGTGCTAAAGAATTTGGACATGAATTTTTCATATGAAGATTATCGCTACGGTAATGCCGTATATTTGTGAAAAGTTCTGCAAATATACAGAGCACATTAAACGCCACAAATACAGAGTACAATATATTTACTATTTAACTTCGTTTCCATGAGTGTTCTCTCACCATTGGCTATTCGCTATACAGTTTGGCCACAGATAAACTGAACTCCTAAAAATCAGAAATGGTAGATGCAAGCCACTTTCACACAGCTGTGACAGCAACATCTTTTCTAAATGTTGCGTTTAGATTCTGTTTTTAATATAGCATTACTCTGCAGTATCCAGTACATGTTGCGAGATGAAACATTCGAGTTTTTCAGACAGCCCGCTGATTTTTAAGCTGCAATGTGGTGCTTTTGTCAAGCAACAGACAAGCCATCTTTAATTGTGAATTGTTTCAGGAAAATCAGATGTAATGCTTAACCTCTTTATATAGCATTTAGAATTCACAGATTTTTCCAGACATTTACAAATTCACACCTAATATTGTACATCTTCCTTTGAAGACTGATGCATCTTGAACATTTCATAGCTTTATATGTACATAGAGGGAAGTGGAAGGTGCTACCTCATGAAGTGTCAGTCTGGTGTTTATCAGACGTAATGGATCCAGAATGAGTTTTTCACTTTGCAGCGGAGTGTGCGCTGATATGAAACCTCCTGGCAGATTAAAACTGTGTGCCGGACCGAGACTCGAACTCGGGACCTTTGCCTTTCGCGGGCAAGTGCTCTACCAACTGAGCTACCCAAACACGACTCACGCCCCGTCCTCACAGCTTTGTCGGAATAAAGCCGTGAGGACGGGGCGTGAGTCGTGCTTGGGTAGCTCAGTTGGTAGAGCACTTGCCCGCAAAAGGCAAAGGCCACGAGTTCGAGTCTCGGTCCGGCACACAGTTTTAATCTGCCAGGAAGTTTCAGATATAATGGATGTTAAGTAATTAAATTTGCATTATATTCAGAATTGATGCCCTTTATCGTCGCCAGTATGACGTGCGGCCCCCACGTAAATGAATATAGTTTTTTATTCGTTTTGGCATGGAAGCAAACTGGATCGGAATGTCAGCATGAGGAATTTCTTGCCCTGGCTGATACATATTATGGCCGTGTGTCAATTCATGAAGACTGCTGACTGGAGGCTGTGTTGAAAGTATGTCCTCCCATTACATCCCAGAAAAACTATATTGACGAAAAATCAGGGGACTGGGCAGATCAGTCAGAATCCGTAGATTCCTCGAGTTGTCTATCGTGTGACCTGCACTCTTTGACTGGATCATCCTACTGGTATCATGCCCGTGAGGGTTACGATAATAGCGTTGAACCCACTTGTCACATACTGACAAGCTTTCTACCTCCCTTAGCAGTTACCAAATCAGTCCTGTTGTCAAATCCATTAACTTCCCACTTCGATGAGTTGGAAAGGTATGATTATTGAGCATTGGTTTTTCCTGGAACATTCATCGGGTTTCTACGGCCACTTTATTTAACATATGTAAATAAATGCGTGTTTTTCTTCGATTCTTCTCACAAAAACGTGAATAAAGGAAACAATACCTTCACTTGTCTGTGAGATGGCTATAACATCAAGAAGGTTTTTATGGGACATATTACTAAGTATCGTAAGCCTACACTAAGGTGACCAAAGTCATGGGGTACCTTGATACATCGCATCAGACCTCTTTTTGCCAGGCATGCTGCAGCAACTCTACGCGACATGGAGTCAACAAGTCGTTGGAATTCCCCTGCAGAAATATTGAGCCATGATAAACCGTCCGTAACGCCAGAAGTGTCACCGATGCCGGATTTTGTGCACGAACTGACCTCTTGATTATGTCCCACTAATATTCGATGGGATTCATATCGGGTGATTTGGGTAGCCATATCATTCCCTCGAATTGCCCAGAATGTTTTTCAAACTAATTGCGAACAATTGTGGCCCGGAGACATGGAGCATTATCATCATAAAGATTCCATCATTGTTTGGGAACATGAACTGAATGAATGGTTGCAAATGGTCAATTATCGGTTTAGCTGCACCATAGAACCCAGTCCATTCCACGAAATCATAGCCCACACCATTATGGAGCCACCAATAGCTTGCACAGTGCCTTGTTGACAATGACAGTCGGGATCCATGGTTTTGCGGGGTCTGCGCCACACTCGAACCTACCATAATGTTATCAACTACAGTTGGGACTCATCGGATCATGCCACGGTTTTCCAGTCGTCTAGGGTGCAACTGATATGGCCAAGAGGTCAGGAGAGGCGCTTTAGGCGGTATCACGTTGTTAGTAAAGGTAATCGCGTCCGTCGTCTGCGCCATAGGCCGTTAAAGCCGAATTTCGCCGCACTGTCCTAATCGATACGTTCGTCATACGTCCGAAATTTATTTCTGTGGCTATGTCTCGCAGTCTTGCTTGTCTGTAAACAGCGACAATTTTATGCAAGCACTGCTGCTCTCGGTCGTTAAGTGTAGGCCGTCGGCCACTGCGTTATCTGTGGTGAGAGGTGATGCCTGAAATTTTGTATTCTCGACACACTGAAACTTCTTTATTTAAATGAGTGTGTCTGTACTTAAATTGCAGAATGACGGAGAAGATGAAACTTCTACGTTATTTGATTCTGAAACACCTGAGTAAAACTGAACGTACTGAGCGACAATATTCTAACGCAACGCAACCTGACTGCTCAAAAAAAAATTACAACTTGACTTCAAATAATTAATTCAAAAGAATGGCCCTGACTAAAAAGAAATCTTAACAACAACCTATACATTTCACTAAGCACTTACCTCACAAAAATCTTCATTACGCGAACTACTGCAATACAGCGAGCGTCAATACTGCCAGCTAAATAAAAGGTTCTAACTACTAAAGCCACTAAATAGTAATAGGCATGTGGTTAGCAAAGGAAAGATTTTGTTGCAAACCAAATAATGTATTTTTTACCTTAATAATGTGACATCCAGTTCAAACACGAATATAAATCGTCATTGACCTCTAGTATAAAAGTATATAATCATGAATAATATTCAGTCTCCAAGCCGAATATGTACAGATCGCTAGACTACTCTAACACTTCAAACCTCTACCCTCCATCAATGCTAACATCTAACATCCATCACTGCTGGTTGTTCACCTCCAACTGCCCAACAGTACTTCCATCATTGCTGGCGACTAACTTCCAACTGCCCAACAGTACTGGCGATTAACTTCCAACAACGAGTCCGACCAGCCACAGAGTCTCCTCTTACAAAGAAAGCGCAGTCAGAGATCCAATGCAAAGCGCTACACAGCGCTGCCAACACAGAAGCAGCACACTTACAGTTGTACTCTTGACACTGTGGATCTCGGAATACTAAATTCGCTAACGATTTCTGACGTCCGATGGGTCTGTCTCTAAATACCATTCCTCGTCCAGAATCTATTAATTCTTGTCATGCCATCTCAATCACGTCGAACACACTTTCGAGTGCATCATCTGAGTACATAGGGTAACGTTCAATATCGTGTCATCACTACCCTTTTTTTTGCAGTTTATCGCCACTTGATCACTTGATAGTCATTAAAGGTTCATGAAAGTGTGCGACGGGCAACTTATTTATTTTCAACAGCTAAGAAATGTGCGACTGAGTTCAAACGAAGCCGCAATTTTCTTGAAGATAACCCCTGCGCGAGTGCGCCCTAAAACTCCAGCAACACATGGAATCGGGGAAAGAGTGAATGCCATGGCTCGGGACGATCGGCGTTGTAATGAGTTGCTGATGCTATAGATAGACACATCCGAAGAAAGAGAACGGTAAATCCTGTGTAAAGAATTAACTGTGAGAAAACTATGAAATGGTGCCACATTTGTTGATTCCTGATCAAAAGGAAACGCGAATTCTAGTTTTCAGCATTGTTATTTCGACCGCTTTAAAAAGAATGCAACTGATTTGGTTCTCCGATTGATTGTTGTGGACTAGACGTCCGTATCCCCATAACACGTCAGAAACGCTATAGTGGGTTCCAACTGGTGCACCTGCGCCAGAAGAAGCAAAGACAGTTGAGATTCTTCTTAGTTATTAGCATCCAAATTGTAAAGGAATAAATGTCAAATACTATCCACGGAAGAACGATATGCACGTATACAGATGGCTGTGCGTTGGCGTAGCTGTCATATGTACACAGATGACTCATGTGAAAAAGTCTCCCACCTGATTATGGCCGCACGACGGAAATTAACAGACTTTGAACGCGAAATGGTAGTTGGAACTACTGGCCGACGGCCTTCGCTTAACGACAGATAGCAGCGGCGTTTGAGTGCAGTGCTAACAGACAAGCAAAACAGCGTGAAATAACTGCAGAAATCAACGTCGGGGGTACGACGAACGTATCCTTTAGCAGAGTGCGGGGAAATCTGGCGTTTTTGGGGTTTGGCAGCAGAAGACAGACGCGAATGGCTTTTGTTGTCGCATCAGACGCCAAATGCGACGTATTTACACCAAATGTAGTGGATGGGTGCCAGAAGGTGCCATATTAAAACTCGACCGAGCTTTTTCAAATGATTTATTCATTTCCACTACAGTGGTTCGTTGACCTCGGTCCGCGTCACAGGCCACTGCTGCAGCGACCTGTGCAATGCAAAGCTGTGTCGTGCTGGCCTTGTTCGCCGGCTGTAGAGTTCCGATTACGTCAGGATGGCTGCGCCAGCAGCCGACTGAGCGGCCACCGTCCCCGTTGACTTTCCGCTGCTCCGCCGGGAGCCGAAGGCCGGCCCTGCTGCGGCTTCTTCCCCGGCTGGCGTAGCTGAGAATGCGGCAGCAACGACCGCCCCCGTTCCAGCGCCCGAACCTGCGGCCCTCGCCTTGTAAGTCTCCGGCGTGTGTTGGGAGACGAGACGACTGCCCGCGGTAGCGACCCGAAGAGTGGCCCGCCCTGGCTGGCTGCAGACCCCGCGTCGGCTACAGAGGGTCGAACCTACGACCCGCCGTGGACTGGGGCACTGTCGCCCCATCTGTTGCTGCGTGTAGCCCGGCAGTGTGACACGCTCTGCCGTCCAGGAGAGCTGCAACACTTGAATGAATCTCGTTAGAAAACAACACCTATTTATACTCGGCTTCATGGCTCTGTTTCGCTAACGCATCGCTCCAAGTCACGTACGCTCTACACTCTGGTTGCGCCTGTGGGCCCCTTCTGCCTATAGCTTGCAACATGCGAACCCCTGTGTTTACTCTTTTCAGCGGTTCAATGGCCCCTGTGGCCTCCATTCCACTTTGCAACCGCTGGTCAGCGTAACTTACTGCTATCCGGCCTGCACCTGGCTGTAACTTGTGTTCAGAGTATCACACAAAACTAACTTTCCCTATTCTAAACGGTGGTGCAGCTACACTTTACTAACAACTTGGCATTGCGTCTCCAAAGCCAGTGACCATATCGGTTGGACCCTAGACGACTGTAAAACTTTGGCCTGGTGAGATGTGTCCCAATTTTAGTAGGTAAGAGCTGATGGAAGGGTTCGAGCTTGGATCCAAGTTATCAACAAGGCACTGGCAAAGTATTGGTGGGTCCATAATGGGATGAGCAGTGTTTATATGGAATGGAATGGGGCCTCAGGTCCATGTGAACCAATCACTGACTGGGTTCGTCTACTTGAAGACCATTTGCAGCTATTCATGGACTTCATGTTCCCTTGACGATGCGTTATGTCACTGGACCACAGATGTTTCGATTGGTTTGAAGAACATTCTGGACAATTCGAACGAATGAGTTGGCAACCCAAATTGTCCGACATGAATCCCTTCGAACTTTTATGGTCACTTCATGCACAAAATCCGCAGTTATAGACGTCTGTAGAGGCAGGATGGCTCAGTATTTCTACAGGAGACTTCCAACGACATGTTGAGTCCATGCCACTTCGAGTTGTTGCACTGCGTCGGACAAAAGGTAATCCGACGCGTTATTAGGAGGTACTCCATGACTTTTGTCATCTCAGTGTATTTCACCCCATGATGCTTTGTCAGCGTGAGAGATTTGATGCAGGAACGGTTGAAACGCCTGACCAGTGTACCAGGTTTGACATTTCCATCTTTCACCACAACTACCGAAATTTGTGTCCGGAAGTTTTGTATCCGTTGCAAAGGTTATGGAATTCGTACGTTGATACAGAACGCCTGGAACTGCGCTTTAGAGATGGAATTTACTCACATAAAAGGAAAATTATTGGCATAAAAGAGACTACGCCGAAAATAGCGCTATCCTGACCTAAAAAGGTATGTTTTCGAATGACTCTCTCAATTAATTAATTAATTGATACATATCAATAAGTTATAGGTGTAGCAAATGTGGCAACGGTTTTGCCGCAGTGGATACACCGGTTCCCGTGAGATCACCGAAGTTAAGCGCTGTCAGGCGTGGTCGGCACTTGGATGGGTGACCGTCCAGGCCGCCATGCGCTGTTGCCATTTTTCGGGGTGCACTCAACCTCGTGATGCCAATTGAAGAGCTACTCGACCGAATAGTAGCGGCTTCGGTCAAGAATACCGTCTTACGACCGGGAGAGCGGTGTGCTGACCCCACGCCCCTCCTATCCGCATCCTCCACCGAGGATGACACGACGGTCGGATGATCCCGGTAGGCCACTCGTGGCCTGAAGAAGGAGTGCTTTTTTTGTAGCAAATGTAGAATGCATCTAAAGATGATAAATTATAGGCAAAATAAGTAGTAAAAATTGTTGTTACGATCAAGAGTCTTAATAAATTCACTATATTGTCGCACAAAGCAGTCGCTCTCTCTCTTCCTCTGTCAGGTACAGAACAAAATAACTAATGCAACAAATGGGTGACGGTCGCCACAATTTTAATAGTAGGTTTGACCAAATATAGAAATGATGACCTACGCTCGTTTTGTTTAACATGTTCGTAATTGAAATAACACATGGAAAACGTTGACAAGAAGTCATTTCCTTTCTTCTTACACTCGCAATTAGAATCTATATGACTTCGTATGAGCCGTAATTTATCGTATCCCATCCTCGTGGTCCTTAGGCGCAATGTATGTTGGCGACAGTAGAACCGTTTTACGCCCAGATATTTAAACGACGTGATTGGGTGAAGCAGGACTATAGTGACACTGTATCCGAACATTACAGGTTTGTTCTTCCTACTCATCCGCATTTATTTACATTTTTCCACATTTAGAGCTAGCTGCATTTCAGCACACTAACTGGAAATTTCGTCTACAGTCACTCAAGTTCGACACCTTACTGTACACCAGAGCATCATCAGCAAACAACTGCAGATTGGTGCCCACTTTGTCCGTCAAATCATTTATGTATATAGGAAACAAGAGCGGTGCTATCACACTTCAGTGGGGCACTCCCGACGATACCCTTGTCTCTGATGAACACTCGCCGTCGATGACAACATACTGGGTTGTATTACTTAAGCAGTCTTCGAGCCACTCACATACCTGTGAACCTATTCCATAAACTCGTACCTTCGTTAACAGCCTGCAATGGAGCACCGTGTCAAATGCTTTCCGGAAATCTAGAAATATTGAATCTGCCTGTTGGCCTTCATCCATAGTTCACGGTACATCATGTGAAAAAAGGCAAGCTGAGTTTCACACAAGCGATGCTTTCTAAAAGCATGCTGATTCGTGGACATAAGCTTCTCAATCAGAAGGAACTGAGAATATGTTCGATGATTCTGCAGTAAACTGAAGTTAGGGGTACTGGTCTGTAATTTTACGCGTTTAAATAAAAAGCTTCGGCTTTCGTTTTACTCTCTTCAACTGACACACCAGACTGGTCAACAAGGGACTGAATGGAAGCGTTAGACCCGCTTAGCGGTTTAACATAGGACCAGAATTTTCTTATATGCTGGAGTCACTGGCGCTTTTTTCCAGGCACTTGGGACATTATGCTGGACTATAGATTCACGGTAAATGCTCGCCAGGTAAGGAGCTAATACCATAGAGTACTCTTTGTAAAATCGAACTGGGAACCTGCTGGATTATTTACTTTTATATTTTTCAGTTGCTTTTCTACGCCAGGGATGCTTATTGCTATGTCGTCCATACGGGAGTCTGTGCGATGGTCAAACAGTCATTGTTTGCACGATTCTCCTGTGTAGGCGATTCCTTGAACGTTAAATAAAAAGCTTCGGCTTTCGTTTTACTCTCTTCAACTGACACACCAGATTGGTCAACAAGGGACTGAATGGAAGCGTTAGATCCGCTTAGCGGTTTAACATAGGACCAGAATTTTCTCGGATTTTCTGCCAGAATTTTTGCTAAGGTGTGACGGTGGTAGTTGTTGTATGCTTCGCGCATAGCTCTTTTGACAAATATACGAATCTCAACTAAGCATCGCTTGTCGTTATTTATGCATTCTCTTTTGAACCAAGAGTGCAACAGCCTCTGCTTCCTCAGCTTCTTCCGAATCTCGTTATTAAACCATGGTGGATCTTCCCCATCTTTTATCCACTTACTAGGCACATAACTCTCCAAACCAGGTTTTCAATCTGTTTAAGCTTTGATCATAATTCCTCTACATCCGTCTTACTGGAATTCGGTGAAGTCAGTTTTGTAAGGTTTTGGGGTCAGAACAACAACTGTGTAAGCTGTAAATATTTTTGGTTTAATTTTGCAACCTTATCACAGAAATACACGCATTTACACAGTTTACTATGTGACAATGTTACGACAGTTATCAAACGAACGCAGCTTGTCCTCAGAAAGTGAAATAATCCTAAATACAACAATGGTAAATTTTAACTAGAAGTTTCTTTACAAAATTATTCTTACAACTACATCATGATGTTGGCCAGTACTACGATAAATCATCCAATACCGGTTCAAAGTTCGGTACTATTTAGGATGAAAATCAAGTCTATGGAGGATGGTTAGTATTGTGACAAGTTGAGCAAAAGATTACCCAAGGTCGCTCGAGTTTACAGTGGACACGAGCTCGTGAACCAACGAGTTTCCGCCTCTGCTCACAGTATTTACCTTAGCTGCGATGAGCTCTCGCCTGCGTGGCTGCTCTACCCCACTGAAATTCCTATAAAAATTAAGACTTTGCTGATTTTTTCAGTAGAAACTCTCCCTATGTTTCTCGTGATGCGAGGAAACATGTACTCATCCCCAGTCCTGGAATGTGGTGATATGGAGTGTGCATGTTAAAATGCCCTCTCAGTCCTCACAACAACAATTAACTATCTGGCTGGTTCGTTTCCCCACAGCTGGAGCTCAAAGACGCTACAGCTAATATCTAGCTGAATGTCATCCACAGTGAACGCAGCGTTCACTCAGATTTCTCCTCTGTGTCGTACAGAGCGTTATGCACCCCGTTCTGCACTTGACGCCAGTTCAGAGAAGAGTCCCCGAAAATTTCGCTCTTGTCTTTCTCGTAGCCGAACTGTCTCCCCACCTGGGTTCTTTCGTTCCCCACGTCACGGCTTTTTTCGACCAATGGGAGTGTTCCTCTTATTTTGTGGAAACTGTCTCTGCCAATTGCAAGGGTCCTACCACTGAACTGCATCGAAATCCCGGCACTTTACCCCTTCTTAGTTCGTTTCCGCCAATCGGACGTTTTGTGCCCACTCCAGACGCCTGAAAGTTACATGCATACATCACGTGTGTACCATTTTCTGTTCACATGATCAACTGCATCACTGGTTTTGTTCGTATCCATTTGGAATTCCGAAATGCAGTTTTCTAAAGCTACTTTCTGTCCTACTTCTGGCGGCCTTTTACTCGCTCTCCAGTATGTGACACCTGTCCAGTCGCTGATTCCCGCCGCTAGATGCCCCCTAAGAGCTTTTCGTGGCGCCTCCCATAGTGCGGCCTCTGCTTCTGCCCGCACTTACCTCCACACAAAACGTTTCCTCTCGCTGCTTGTTTCACCTTCTGCTCATTGATATGCATTATGTAGGAGTGGTGTGTTAATACCATCGATTGAGTGTCATCCCTTTTGCATTACATACTTATTGGTAATTCTGCTTATTACTGCCAAAGTAAATTAGGTGTCATATTCACCTTACCATTACGATGTATAAAACTCTTATGTAAGGTGCGAAACTGACCTTCATTTATTCTGCCACCTTACAAGTTCACTGTGTGAGCGCGGTGCCAACAATTTCTTATCTGCTCTATCTAGCAGAAACACTCTCCTTGCCTTCTTGACTGAGTTATTAACTTTCGTAATCATACACTCCTGGAAATGGAAAAAAGAACACATTGACACCGGTGTGTCAGACCCACCATACTTGTTCCGGACACTGCGAGAGGGCTGTACAAGCAATGATCACACGCACGGCACAGCGGACACACCAGGAACCGTGGTGTTGGCCGTTGAATGGCGCTAGCTGCGCAGCATTTGTGCACCGCCGCCGTCAGTGTCAGCCAGTTTGCCGTGGCATACGGAGCTCCATCGCAGTCTTTAACACTGGTAGCATGCCGCGACAACGTGGACGTGAACCGTATGTGCAGTTGACGGACTTTGAGCGAGGGCGTATAGTGGGCATGCGGGAGGCCGGGTGGACGTACCGCCGAATTGCTCAACACGTGGGGCGTGAGGTCTCCACAGTACATCGATGTTGTCGCCAGTGGTCGGCGGAAGGTGCACGTGCCCGTCGACCTGGGACCGGACCGCAGCGACGCACGGATGCACGCCAAGACCTTAGGATCCTACGCAGTGCCGTAGGGGACCGCACCGCCATATGAAGCTGGGCTACGGTCCCGCACACCGTTAGGCCGTCTTCCGCTCACGCCCCAACATCGTGCAGCCCGCCTCCAGTGGTGTCACGACAGGCGTGAATGGAGGGACGAATGGAGACGTGTCGTCTTCAGCGATGAGAGTCGCTTCTGCCTTGGTGCCAATGATGGTCGTATGCGTGTTTGGCGCCGTGCAGGTGAGCGCCACAATCAGGACTGCATACGACCGAGGCACACAGGGCCAACACCCGGCATCATGGTGTGGGGAGCGATCTCCTACACTGGCCGTACACCACTGGTGATCGTCGAGGGGACACTGAATAGTGCACGGTACATCCAAACCGTCATCGAACCCATCGTTCTACCATTCCTAGACCGGCAAGGGAACTTGCTGTTCCAACAGGACAATGCACGTCCGCATGTATCCCGTGCCACCCAACGTGCTCTAGAAGGTGTAAGTCAACTACCCTGGCCAGCAAGATCTCCGGATCTGTCCCCCATTGAGCATGTTTGGGACTGGATGAAGCGTCGTCTCACGCGGTCTGCACGTCCAGCACGAACGCTGGTCCAACTGAGGCGCCAGGTGGAAATGGCATGGCAAGCCGTTCCACAGGACTACATCCAGCATCTCTACGATCGTCTCCATGGGAGAATAGCAGCCTGCATTGCTGCGAAAGGTGGATATACACTGTACTAGTGCCGACATTGTGCATGCTCTGTTGCCTGTGTCTATGTGCCTGTGGTTCTGTCAGTGTGATCATGTGATGTATCTGACCCCAGGAATGCGTCAATAAAGTTTCCCCTTCCTGGGACAATGAATTCACGGTGTTCTTATTTCAATTTCCAGGAGTGTAGTTGCTATAATGACATCATGATTGGTAATGCCCATTTCTATACTGACATTGTCGATAAGATTCAGCCTTTTAAAGCTACAAGTTCTAAAATATTTCCATTGCATGTGGGTTGCCAAGGTAGCTACTCAAGACAGTTTTCAGAAAACATGTTCAGAAGTACTTAGCTTGACTGTGCACTCCCCACCCCTCCCCTCACAATGAATCCCTAGAAATCCCAGTCTATACTCGGTGGGTTAAAGTCGCCTCCAACTAGTATTGCATGAGCTGGGTATTTACGCGCTACTGACGTAGACTTTTTTGAATGACTTTAGGACTGTCACAGCGGAATTGGGAGAAGAAGAGGTTGTCGTCATACGAAAGGAATTTGTGGTGGGCCCCATCAAAACAGCCAGAAGACCGAAGACGGAAAGAAAGGACGACTATGTTAGTCATAACTGACGTAATCTCAAGTGTAATATAGTAAAAAAACTGAAAGTAATATATTGCCTCACTTAAAAATTTATAGATCTCGATGCATGTACTTGTCCTATGATCGTAAACAACCAAATAGGTTGTTGCTCACATAAACATAGAAGTTAAAGAAGGTAGCTAAATATTATTTGCTGGCGTTACATTTAGTTACATACAGACAAGTACTGACCGATAATATTGTTTCATGGACTGACAAGCGCATTAACGCACAAGAAAATAGTGACTTGGTACACATAAATAACCCCTGGAAATTTGTGGTAAGATCTTAAGGGACCAAACTGCTGAGGTAATCGGTCCCTAAGCTTATACACTACTTAATGTAACTTAAACGAACTTTCGCTAAGGAAACCATGCCCGAGGAAGGACTCAAACCTCCGACGGGGGGAGCCGAAAATAACTCCTGTAAAAATGTAAACAACAACACCATAAAACTTGTTCTCCTGTCGTCAAATCTTAACACTGTGCCTTGTGCATCTGTTAGCCACGAATAAGTGATATATATTACGATAGGCTGGAGCACACGGTGTATAATGGCAGACACCACGTTTATGCGCTTCAAGATTAAAAATATTTATTGCTCGAATTATTCCAATCTGATGCATTTGTAATTTATACTGAATGATAGTTAACACGTGCGTACACTATTATAAAAAATAACACAAAAATGTTATGAGTGATTTTACGCAAAACATTAACTTCGTCATGGGCTTTATTGGTACAGTACGTAATAACAGTGGCGTTTAAAGGCGAGTAAAGTGACTAATTTATCAGTAGCTGTTGCCTACGTAATTTTATACACATCAGCTGTCACTAGTTGACTGCGCACTTCTTTTGAACTTCTGACGTATTCTTTTACTTTCCTGCTGGGCTTAATAATCGTTTGGATTGATGCATTTGAATTTCTGGGCCAAACATTTTCCGATGTAACCAATAACCTCTTTAAAACGGAGTGGAACTTTACCTATTGTCTGTTCAGTTCAGTGTTATGCCATGGCTTTTAGACCTAATATCTTACAACTCTCAACAGGTCGTACATGATACCTTCACCGAAGAGTCAAGCAGTATATTGCTCCCTCCTACGTATATCTCGCGAAGAGACCATGAGGATAAAATCAGAGAGATTAGAGCCCACACAGAGGCACACCGACAATCCTTCTTTCCACGAACAATACGAGACTGGAATAGAAGGGAGAACCGATAGAGGTACTCAAGGTACCTTCCGCCACACACCGTCAGGTTGCTTGCGGAGTATGGATGTAGATGTAGATATATGTAGTTATTGTTGATATTAATGTATAAATAAATGAAAATGTTGAAAATATAGTCATGTAAAAGCAACATAAAATAAAAGAAATTTAATTGCAGTTGTAAGTAAATAACTGCCAACTTATATTACTAGATCTGTTACTGGAAGCCTCGGGAGAGGTCGAAGTTTGTAGACTAACTACAACTACACCTACATTTAGACGTATTGTTAACACACTATCCTCCGTTTCCCCAACGGGTATGAGCGTGCCTCGGCAGTTCGAAAACGGTTCAAATGGCTCTGAGCACTATGGGACTTAACTTCTGAGGTCATCAGTCCCCTAGAACTTAGAACTACTTAAACCTAACTAAGCTAAGGACATCATACACATCCATGTCCGAGGCAGGATTCGAACCTGCGACCGTAGCGGTCGCGCGGTTCCAGACTGTAGCGTCTAGAACCGCTCGGCCACTCCGGCCGGCGCCTCGGCAGTCCTCGAGTCTATGTGTACCCGTGTGGATGGCCATTATGTTTAAATTACTGTAATTATTCGTGCCAGTCATTCCTTATGAAGGGGGAAGCACTTGTACTTTGTTCTACTCTTTTGTTACTTTTATATTGAGATCGTTTGATGATGATGATGAGGTCCCATGCTCCGAGGAGCGTAGGGCACGATGCGGGAGACCCGCACTGCCTACTAGGCAAGTTCCAGCGGAGATAGTTTGCCATTGCCTTCCTCCGACCGTAGAGGGGATAAATGATGATGATGATGAAGACGACACAACAGCATCCAGTCATCTCGAGACAGGGAAAATCCCTGACCCCACTGGGAATCGAACCCGGGACCCCGTGCGCGGGAAGCGAGAACGCTACCGCAAGACCACGAGCTGCGGACATTCAGCTTGTCTAATTGATCTTAAATACTGAAAGTTTAGCAGTTCCTTTTCAGGTATTCGATGTATAGTCATATTAACTGTAGGCATAAGTTTTGGTCACTTATAATTGTTTACAGATCCCAATCTAACTTTCCGCTTTCTCTCTCTGTCTGGAAAAGGGGGAAAATGAAAAAGAGATGATCAGGGAAACTTCCCACATTTTTAGTATGTTCCTACATCTTATGCGACAGAGATGTTTGGGATATGGCCCATGACCTGTTAATAAGGGCACCATACCTCGAGAATGGCGATGTAGCGTGTGATGAGCCTTTTCCTAATACTTGGTAATATGCTGTATAACTGCCTTGTAGTGTTTGTGGTGTCTCAGTTACACTGCCATTCGTCTAACTTCCACGCTCGTAAGTGTCTTTTAATCATAAATATGAGCTCCTGTGATCTTGTACAGTCGATCTCACTGTTCACGCATCAACCAATACAACGCTGCTCCATCGCACATGTCTCCAGTGGTTAGCCTCAGGAGCACGTTCGCTGTATTCGTCGCAGTATTGTTCTGTGGTAGAAGGCGATGTATTCAGACTGGCAGCGATGCTCACGATACCGTTGAAGATAGCTTCATGGTAAGACCGTGCAACAGGCAGCGGTAATTTATAGTCGGCAGTGTCAACACGGGAAATCTTATGCTTAATCTCAGCCGTTTTCTGAGTAATGGATTTTACATGTTCTAAAAAGTTCCTTTTCTCTTTCACAAGAATGCCTAGATACCTGCAAACAGCGACAACCCGCTTTGTCCGCAAGGCCCGTATTTCTACTGCGACCATATGCTTTTTACATATCTGTGGCACTTCAGTCAAAATTAACTCCTTATTTATAATGACAACGGCAGACGTTGCCCCATCGAGGCCAATAGTTTTTACATACCCGGAGAAGACTAAGAGTCTATTGTTTTTACAGTATGGTTCTTGCAAACAGACTATCCCAACACCCAGTTCATCGACAAACTGTCTTATTTCATTCACAGCCAGTTCGTTTTCCGCACCATTAATCTGTAGTGTCTTTACACTCATATGTCTGTCGAGTGTGAACAATGCACTTTGGAGAAAAAGGGTTAGGTCAAATTATACGATTCCGTATGGTTTTACAAGAACACTGTACAATTACTCGAAGCCGAATGGTACATTTCTTGTCGTGCACGCATGCCAAAGGAGGTCAAAAGAGTCCTATATGACGTCCCAGGCGTGAGATACGTAGTAGATTTCACTTTAGGACGCCCAGCTTTGATAACATGTGTAAGGGCAGTCTACAGTATGTAGTGATCCAACTACACATGGATAACGAAATTAAGACCTAACCTGCTATGTTATCTAGTTCAGCTATGAATCAAGCCATATGTAGTAATCGTGACTCAGACCTGCCACTAAGTTTTCGCCAAACTACCATAAACACTGAGTCAATCCTGCTCGTTGCAAATTTGATGTGGTACGAAAAAAAAAAACACTGATTTCTAGTAACAAAAGTTTGACCGTTTTCCCTAATGTTTATCTCTGCATACACAGTTAAGTACGGTACAACTGCATGCATATATGGTTATGATTATGTGGCAATAGGACATTTACTTCCAAGTGAGCACACAATGCTCAGTCTAACTCCTGTTATTATGTTCACTCGCATCTGCGCATATTGAACCAGTCGGGTGTAAGCAGGTCTGCTATCATTGGCTGTTGCAGGAGGAGGAGGAGATTAGTGTTTAACGTCCCGTCGACAACGAGGTCATTAGAGACGGAGCGCAAGCTCGGGGTAGGGAAGGATGGGGAAGGAAATCGGCCGTGCCCTTTCAAAGGAACCATCCCGGCATTTGCCTGTAGCGATTTAGGGAAATCACGGAAAACCTAAATCAGGATGGCCGGAGACGGGATTGAACCGTCGTCCTCCCGAATGCGAGTCCAGTGTGCTAACCACTGCGCCACCTCGCTCGGTCTTGGCTGTTGCATTCAAATTAACAATTCGAACAAATACACAGCCTAAATAATTGCACATTAAATTCACTCACAGAAATTACGGTGCACGCATGCTTCACGCTCACGAAAAGATACTTCAAATGGCAGGCAGTGGCAGCAGCGCTAAAATTATGAATAGAAGAAATAGGCATAGGGTTGGAAACAAGAACACTAATGGAGTTCTACAATGTCTATATTAATAACAAAATTTCGCTAACATGACATTTATTTTAAAGAAGAAGCAAATTAAAGATAAGTTTCTTTGAACAAGTTCCAAATAGAAGGTTTACAGTTTTAATAGTTGTTTTAGTCTTTGACGGGAGCTAAAGCAATGTCGTCGGCAGACGGAGTGTTAAAATCATCTCCGTCGTGTGTAGATGTTGCAGATGATTTATCTCATGTGGAATTTTACTTTTCACTCGGCGACGATTTCATCTGTGACGTATTATAGGTTACTGCGTAGTTGGACGTTGTTACAGTTGCTGCCAACATTCAGCTTTGCAAGAGCGATTTATTATGTCTCTCATGCACAACGCTGATGTAACACAGTTCGGTAGATGGTCTTAAAGTTACATCGATCGCGGAATTACGGTCTGTTGGCTTACCACACTAATAACGCGACCGCGAGCTCGTCACTGACGGCGGTAACATGCAGACTCATAATAAACAGTTTCTATACGCCTGTGGTACAATTAAGCCAACGGCCGTGCCGCAGTGGTAACACCGTTGCCGTCAGATCACCGAAGTTAAGCGCTGTCGGGCTGGGCTAGCAGTTGGATGGGTGACCATCCGGTCTGCCGAGCGCTGTTGGCAAGCGGGGTGCACTCAGCCATCTTGGGGCGAACTGAGGAGCTACTTGATTGAGAAGTAGCGGCTCCGTTCTCGTAAACTGACATACGGCCTGGAGAGCGGTGTGCTGACCACGTGCCCCTCCATATCCTCATCCAGTGACGCCTGTGGGCTGTGGACGACACGGCGGCAGGTCGGTACCGTTGGGACTTCAAGGACTCTTCGGGCGGAGTTTGGTTTAGTTTTTGCGGTATAATTAACGGTTCATGCACACGGTAGTCAGCGACGACACCAATATGCGTTGAAATTATAAAGTATTTAAAATAAATATGGCACAGTAACAGCGAACACAGTTCTTTCCACAACACCTAAACTAGAATGTCGTCTGTTCATAGCAATATTGTCGTAGTTACGCGACGCATTTCGTTTGTAAACATCTACACAGTCCAACTTCTCTGTCCACTTTGAACGTTTTTACATTACATTACAGGAAGGAGCAGAAGTGTATCTCATCGCTAATCAGTTTCGTTCACACCGACTGTTTCACGACACGACATAGTCAGCATACTTTTAACCTCCTTCCGTCTTCTCGATTCAAAACATGAGTGCGACACACGCTCTGCTCACACTGTTCGAACCTCACAATCGATATTCTGACCGCTGTCGGTCTGCTTGTACAATATCTCAGTATACATTTAACAGTAAACATTTAACTTTACAAAGTCATTCCAATCAAAATTAATACAATAAACGATGAACTATGAATCAAAATACTTTACGTATTCAATAGACAAGAAAACCTTATCACTAACGTCCAAAAGGGAAATAATATCATTTGCATATTATTATTTTCAACAAACAGCTACTCATTACGTTACAGAACAAAATAAACACTATGCTATATCACCAGAATTTCATGTACAACTACGAAAAACGAAAGAAAGCAAGAAAGCGACAGAAAAAAACCTCTTACATAGGTCGAAACTAGCGTTGTCTTCACAATCACGCTGCAATCCTCGAAACGAATTAACTGGACAATAGGTTCTAAATTATGTCAGCATGTAATTGAAGATCATTTTTGGTAGAGCCCGAAATACCAGAAATATTTTTTGTATTTGATACGAAGTTCTGATTGTCACTGCCCTTCACTGTTAGGCGATTGTTTTTTCCACCAGCGTTTCCACAGTCACCACACTGCACGCGGAATCAGGAGAGGGGGAGGGCGTATACAGATGAAGTTGAAGCTGCGTGAGCGTCTGCTGCTGCTACTACAAGTATTATAGCTGACATCGTAGGCATCAGTATCTTCATCACACGCTTTTGAGGAGCTCCGTGCACCGTCTGGTTGGACAGCTGACACACCGGAAGCCTCCCGTTGCACGTGCCGTCAGCCATTGGTCCTTATCACGAATTCTCTCTTCCTGGACGTAGTGCGCAGTCAGCCTCCTTATTCGAGTAACCATTTTTCTCATTAGCCGAGCGTAAGTAAGTTCTTCTTGTAAATAAACCGGCTGGCATATTTTATTAGTCCTGTTTAGCTAGGTTTTTAATCATACCCCTTTTTTGGTGTTGAATGTTGATTAAATATCTTACGGAGTCGTGTGTTGCTTCCCTGTGTAGATTATAGCTCTAAGTTAAGTACACCCATTTAATTACTGATATATAAAGTTGCCGCCGAAGCACAAGGAAACGCGGGCCCGCCCCAGAACAGCAGAACATCAACGCGTCAACAGCTGTGGTTACAAAGCTGTCGACATATACCAAACAACAAATGGTTCAAACGGCTCTGAGCACTATGTGACTTAACATCTGAGGTCATCAGTGCCCTAGAACTTAGAACTACTTAAACCGAACCTAACTAACCTAAGGACATCACACACATCCATACCCGAAGCAGGATTCGAACCTTCGCCCGTAGCGGTCGCGCGGTTCCAGACTAAAGCGCCTAGAACCGCTCGGCAACGCTGGCCGGCACCAACCAACAAACAGTAAATAAGTTTGATAGGAACTGACATCACGGCAATACGTAACAGCCAATTAAAGATTATTTTCGAGGCTACCAGTTTTTAAAACTCCCGTATAGGAGCGTCCCACTCATAAACATTGCAAGTTAACCTTCCTAGCAATAACAAGAGACAATGTACAAAGTCATTTAAAAAATAATTACATAATAATTCCAACAAAGATTAAATAGGTCAAGGCGTAACATTACTGGGACCTCTTAGGGTCCAACAGACACTGTAATTTTTATACGCACCAAACGGCAAATGGCCGGTTCAAATGTAGACCTATAATCCGAAGGGCTCCTCAACACAAAGTAAGAGAGAGTGAAAATACGAACACGCATACACACATGACCCACACTTGTGTACCATTGGGCATACAACTTAAGTTACTGGCCAAATCCAATAACTTGCCCCAGGAAGGGCCATAAGGTGTACAGGAAACAGAAATTACAATCAGTAGTATCAAGTACTCAATGATAAATTATGATTTCAAGTAACAGATTACAATTGCAAAATACTAACTTAGCCTTAACATATTGACACACACTGCCCCAAAAGGGGTCACTGAAAGGCATAAAGGAACCAGATTCCTGGCTAGCTCACATCGGGGCAGAATCAACAATCTTTAAGTACAGTACTTGCTGAACAGTCTTCAATTTCAAATAAATGCGGCTGGTCCTGGCGGAGGTTCGAGTCCCCCCTCGGGCATGGGTGTGTGTGTGTGTGTGTTTGTCCTTAGGATAATTTAGGTTAAGTAGTGTGTAAGCTTAGGGACTGATGACCTTAGCAGTTGAGTCCAGTAAGATTTCACACACATTTGAACATTTTTTCAAATAAATGCCAAGGATGCCAATAGCTTCATGACTCCAGGTAGGCACCGTAGGTACGAGGTGCATTCAAGTTCTAAGGCCTCCGATTTTTTTCTCTGGACTGGAAAGAGATAGAAACATGCGCATTGTTTTAAAATAAGGCCGCGTTCATTGTCAATATGACCCAGAGATGGCAGCACCGTACGGCAGATGGAATTTTACCGCCATTGGCAAGAATGAGAACTGTTTTAAATACTTAAAATGGCGACGTTTTCCTTACTTGAACGGCGTGCAATCATTCGTTTTCTGAATTTGCATGGTGTGAAACCAATTGAATTTCACCGACAGTTGAAGGAGACATGTGGTGATGGAGTTATGGATGTGTCGAAAGTGCGTTCGTGGGTGCGACAGTTTAATGAAGGCAGAACATTGTGTGACAACAAACCGAAACAACCTCGGGCTCGCACAAGCCGGTGTAACGACATGATCGAGAAAGTGGAGAGAATTGTATTGGGGGATCGCCGAATGACTGTTGAACAGATCGCCTCCAGAGTTGGCATTTCTGTGGGTTCTGTGCACACAATCCTGCATGACGACCTGAAAATGCGAAAAGTATCATCCAGGTGGGTGCCACGAATGCTGACAGACGACCACATGGCTGACCGTGTGGCATGTTGCCAAGCAATGTTGACGAGCAACGACAGCATGAATGGGACTTTCATTTCGTCGGTTGTGACAATGGATGAGACGTGGATGCCATTTTTCAATCCAGAAACAAAGCGCCAGTCAGATCAATGGAAGCACACAGATTCACCGCCACCAAAAAAATTTCGGGTAACCGCCAGTGCTGAAAAAATGATGGTGTCCATGTTCTGGGACAGCGAGGGCGTAATCCTTACCCATTGCGTTCCAAAGGGCACTACGGTAACAGGTGCATCCTACGAAAATGTTTTGAAGAACAAATTCCTTCCTGCACTGCAACAAAAACGTCCGGGAAGGGCTGCGCGTGTGCTGTTTCACCAAGACAACGCACCCGCATATCGAGCTAACTTTACGCAACAGTTTCTTCGTGATAACAACTTTGAAGTGATTCCTCATGCTCCCTACTCACCTGACCTGGCTCCTAGTGACTTTTGGCTTTTTCCAACAATGAAAGATACTCACCGTGGCCGCACATTCACCAGCCGTGCTGCTATTGCCTCAGCGATTTTCCAGTGGTCAAAACAGACTCCTAAAGAAGCCTTCACCGCTGCCATGGAATCATGGCGTCAGCGTTGTGAAAAATGTGTACGTCTGCAGGGCGATTACGTCGAGAAGTAACGCCAGATTCATCGATTTCGAGTGAGTAGTTAATTAGAAAAAAAATCGGAGGCCTTAGAACTTGAATGCACCTCGTAGTATCAAGTTGTCCAATACATCTCGGCGTACTTAGCAGACCACAGTTGACCCATTCACGTCGTAAGCAGGTTGCACGCGACGAGAGCGGCTGCTTGCCTGCGAATCCCGCCGGTAGCAACGGTCAACGCTGCAAGAAAACTCGGACCCCCGTAGCCCAACGGTCAACGTTTGCAACCCGCTGCAATCGCTAGGACAGCACGCCGAGTACTCAGCCACACCCGTCCAGGTCTGTGCCCCACACCCCACTCACTACCACACAGCCACAGAGAGAACGCATAACGAAGCAAAGATGATACGACGAGGGTCAGAGTCCATGGAACGCGCGCACAAGTTGCGCCAGCAAGATCGCGCGCGCCCTCACAGAGGCCGCCACGGCTCTACATCCAATTCCTCTACGCCATGAGCCCATGGCCCGAAGGTACCACCAATAAAACGGTATCTTTTATCTGATCTTTCATTGAGTGTCTGAAGTGTTCGTTGTTCATAGCTCTCCATAAAAGCAAATTCGCAACACATGGATTGAGAATACTACCCATGACGACAGCGTCAATTTGCTCATGTAATTGAGTATTGTTCTGGAAGTAGATTGTAATACAACAATGTCTAAACGAAGCTACTATATTTTCCGGAAAAAATTCTGCTATTGTGTGAAATTGCTTCGTTCTTTATAGAGAAACTGAAAGACATGAACATGGACCCGGATGATATGCGTGTTAGCTTCTAAATTGTACTGTATTTACGATGACTCCTGTGTTTTAAACACTAATAATCATGTAGAGAATCAGTAAAGCAGAGGAAACAAGATGAAAGGAAGAGAAATTATTTCATATCACTTGTGATTGTAGTGTCATGCGAAGTTATTAAGGACGTAAAACAACAACGCACGTGAGAGTAATAAAAGATGATTTGTTACAGTTGAAGCTTAAACTAAATGCCGCGTGATAAACGGTATGTATTTAAATCAAGACGAACATAAATGTTTCTATAAAAATCATTTAGGAATAATCTAGACTGATATTACATGCTTGTCAAATAACAGTACCTTATTTACGTACTTTGATCTTTTTGAATTACAGAATATAGATCACCGTCCTGCGACTGATGATCGGAACGAATATGACTTATGATCAAATAGCAATTAATTCGAAACACAGACATAGGAGGGTTACGAAGCTCAGGGCCACAGCTCCCAATGTTTACATCTTTCTGAGCTCTACCTTCCAGTACATAAATTCCGAAAACTTAAATTAAAAGTTTCGCCCCTTAACATCCGTGAAATATTTACATCTAAATTTGCACTATCACCCCCCCCCCCCCCCCCCCCCCGCAATTTCCTGTTGCAGTCGCGAGTGATGCCCTGAGTCGCATCTGTTTTTATCTTTGTGTTCTCTTTGCGAGAAATGTGAAATGTTAAGGGGGGTAGTAATATGTTGGTTGAATCTTCCACGAAGATCCCTTGTAGAGGTTTTAACAGTAGGGGATAGTGTGTGTGTGGGGGGGATCACGGACGAGGGGTAATGACGGACACTTATGTTTGACTGTGTTAGAGAAGGACGGAAGATATATCCAGTGGCGCAGACGTGAGTCGAGTCTGAACGCAGTGCAGAACAAACGGCCTCGAACTGACGACGCGCTCGCTGTACTAGGTACGTTTACTTCATATTCTTTCAACAATTTCACATAACATATGATTAAACTAGGTGTATAATATTTTAGGTATAACATAGAAATTCGGTATGATTTTTGAGAGTTAACGTCTTATTAAACAACGTTTTTACGTACTCGACACGTGTCTCATGCGATTCTAACCTCAAGTAAAAACATTGTCTTGCGTTACCGTATGTGTTGGGTAATGCCAGATGTTCAGAGTGGCGTTGTCCCGATCGTCCGTAATCACCCTTACACAATTAATCACATCTGTTTCAGATGCCACGATATTAGCAAAGATAGACGGAGACCAAATACAAATTAGACGGATTAGAGATAGCCATTAAGAATGTCAAGAATAAAACATGTTGACTAGGAGAAGGAGCTGCTACTTACTCTGTTCGAAAAAGTACTATACATCTCAAGAAAGACGTTATACAGCAACCAAAACCTGAACGTACGGCTATATTTATCGAAGAACAAGAAGGGGAATTAGAACATTTCCTAAATTGCAGTAAACTATTTTATGGGTTAACCATAGAGATGGTGTGGAAAATAGCTTTCAGATTTGCTGAAGTAAATAATTTGAAGTATGATTTTGACAAAACATCCCAAATCACAGGAAGAAACTAGTTCTAAGGATTTAAAAAAAAATGCATCCTAATATTTCGATACGGAAACCTGGGGCCACGTCCATCAAATGAACTAATGGTTCAAATGGCTCTGAGCACTATGGGACTTAACATCTGCGGTCATAAGTCCCCTTGAACTTAGAACTATTTAAACCTAACTAACCTAAGGACATAACACCTTTTAATGAAAAGGAAGTGAAACCGTTCTTCAAAAACTTGCAAGTTTTGCAAACAAAATACCACTTTTATGCTAATCGTATATACAGTGTTGACGACACAGGCATTTTAATGTCCAAATAAATTTAAGGATTTTGGCACCAAAGGGCTAAAAAAAAGCGGGGATGGCAACAAGTGGTGAAAGCGGCACTACAGCAACAGTTGGTTGCGCATTTAGCGCTTAAGGAGAGTATGTCTCTCCATTTTTTATTTTTAAGAGGAGGCGAATGAATGCTCAGTTATTGAATGGAGGCAATGCTAATATGATAGCAGCAGTTAAAGATTCGGGCTGGATTAAAGAGAACCTACTCGTAGATTGGCTGCACCACTTCATCTCCTACGCCTAACTAACTGTTGCAGAACCAATTTTACATACTTTAGAGGATCGTGAAAGTCGCGTTAGTTTTACCTACTATCTGCTTTGTCACCAGAATGGAATAATATTGTTATCCCTTCCACCGCATATATCACATCATATGCAACCACTGGACCTCTCAAGGCATCATATAACAGAGAATGTGACTTTTACATGGCTTCAAATGTAGGCCGACGAATTACACTGAATGACGCTGTCGGGCTTTTCACGAAAGACTTCAATCGTTTCAGCAATATAGAGAAAGCAGCAAACGGTTTGCGAGTAGTTGGTATATGACCAACAGAGAAAACTAAATTTAATGAAAATTTCGTAGATGTGACATCAATTACATATGATGCACAGGTAGTATTGACATCAAATGTGCAAAGAGCAGTGACACTTGATACGTAGATAGCCCTAGTATCGACATTAAATCAGCAGCAGAGGCCCGTAATCCCCCGTAGCTGTTTTGGCCAAATCCATTTGTAGATATTATTAGGCCTAATGTTCCTATACATCTAAATCCAAAACGTAAATAAAATATCAGGAAACGACATTCATTTGACTAGTTATCCTATGAAAGACATTTTAGAACAAAATAAGAAAGAAAAAACGATCAGGAGCAGATGAAAGAAACTGAAAAGACTGTACGTTGCGCTAAAGGTGGGAAAGGTGTGCAGAATCTTCAAGTATCTGCAGATGATAACATTAAGTACAAGAAAAGGACAGACCACGCAAGAAGAAAAAGATCAGGAAGGAGCACCGATGGGGAATGAGTGTTATTGCCTAATTTGTGGAGAAAAGTATGAAGATCCTTATCCTTCCTCTGAAGATTGGATGAAATGCTACGAACGTAATTTATTGGCCCACGAAAACCGCACGTGCGGTGATGGTACAGCAAGAGGATTTGTCTGTGACTCATGTAATGATTAGACTACACAGTGATACGCAAGGCCTCCATTGCAGCGTCTGACACTTGAATTGGACGAGAATCTGTTACGTTTTCGTGTTTATTAAACTAACGCGTAACGAAATGCTCTTTTCTGTTTCCTCCCTCTGCTAAGGCAGAAGCAAAGTGAAAAATTGCAACACCAGAATGGATTGAAAATAACGGAATTTTACTTACTGTGCGCACTCCGTATAGTGGGAAGAATACATTATAAAGTTGTACGTGATCTGCGAGTATACAGGTGCGAAATTGAATACACGGAACTGCGACCTCTGCAAGCAGCAGTGGGTTTAACAAATAAGTCTTGAACCGGTTGAGGCGCTATGAAAACACAGCCCAGGTATACCATGTAAAGGAACGCATCCAAACCTCAATACTACTTCTTTGGAGAAACTTAATCACTACAATATTTTGTGATAGTTCGTGATTAGCAGTGGAGTATCACAAATCTGAAAGTAAGCTGACGGCCTTAATAATGAAACACTCAATGATATTCAGTCGGAAATTGAACAAAACAAGGTAGCGAAGGCCGACGGCCAGTACCAAGTTCCTGGTCAATGCAGAGGCCACGTCCTGGCAATGGTGAAAACAGACACTGGCATCTCCTTCGGTAGGCGGTGGCTGGTATGGCACGGCACTTAGTAGCGAAGATTGCAATTCAGACTCTGACTGAAGAATTGCAGGAGCCATCGATGCGTGGTGTAGAGCCTGATGGATGATGCCTCAGAGCAGTTTTCCACCGCCCTGAATACCCAGGCTGTGTATTAGTGGAACCATGTACAGTCATGCTGACCATGGAGGAAAGCTTCAAGCATTCGCGCTGACGCCTGCTGGCGTACGTAGCGTGCATGATTGAAGCTCCGTCGTCTCCTTAGGAAACCCGTTTGATATTAGGCCGCCGATAAACCACAGCTGTGAGAAGAGGTGTCGCACTGTAGGGCGTACAGCCTACATATAGCATCCCTCTTCATCTCGATGTGCGAAAAACCTGGTGCCTCCCCTTCAGGCACCTGTGGAAATAGTGATCCCGGTTGGCTGAGGTTGATGTCCGTTGGAATTGTTATCTGGACTAGGTATGGGACCAAAGGCTGTGAAACCTGTGGCTGCTGCGTATGTACTACGTTGTCCAGAATCTGACTCTGCAACAAAAAATTGTGACAGTCTGCTGCTAGCACGCATCTTCATCTACATCTACATCCATACCCCGCAAGCCACCTGACGGTGTGTGGCAGAGGGTACTTTGAGTACCTCTATCGGTTCTCCCTTCTATTCCAGTCTCGTATTGTTCAGGGAAAGAAAGATTGTCGGAATGCCTCTGTGTGGGATCTGATCTCTCTGATTTTATCCTCATGGTCTCTTCGCGAGATATACGTAGGAGGGAGCAATATACCGCTTGACTCCTCGGTGAAGGTATGTTCTCGAAACTTCAACAAAAGCCCGTACCGAGCTGCCGGCCACGGTGGTCTAGCGGTTCTAGGCGCTCAGTCCGGAACCGCGCTACTGCTACGGTCGCAGGTTCGAATCCTGCCTCGGGCATGGATGTGTGTGATGTCCTTAGGTTAGTTAGGTTTAAGTAGTTCTAAGTTCTAGGGGACTGATGACCACAGATGTTAAGTCCCATAGTGCTCCGAGCCATTTGAACCATTTGAACCGTACCGAGCTACTGAGCGCCTCTCCTGCAGAGTCTTCCACTGGTGTTTATCTATCATATCCGTAACGCTTTCGCGATTACTAAATGATCCTGTAACGAAGCGCGCTGCTCTACGTTGGAGCCGGCCGGTGTGGCCGAGCGGTTCTAGGCGCTCCAGTCTGGAACCGCGCGACCGCAGAAGTTAAGTCCCCTACTGCTCAAAGCCATTTGAACCATTTTTTCTACTTTGGATCTTCTCAATCTCTTCTATAAACACTATCTGGTACGGTTCCCACACTGCTGAGCAGTATTCAAGCAGTGGGCGAACAAGCGTACTGTAACCTACTTCCTTTGTTTTCGGATTGCATTTCTTTAGGATTCTTCCAATGAATCTCAGTCTGGCATCTGCTTTACCGACGATTAACTTCATATGATCATTCCATTTTAAATCACTCCTAATGCGTACTCCCTGATAATTTATGGAATTAACTGCTTCCAGTTGCTGACCTGCTATATTGTAGCTAAATGCTAAAGGATCTTTCTTTCTATGTATTCGCAGCACATTACACTTGTCTACATTGAGATTCAATTGCCATTCCCTGAATCATGCGTCAATTCGTTGCAGATCCTCCTGCATTTCAGTACAATTTTCCATTGTTACAACCTCTCGATATACTACAGCATCATCCGCAAAAAGCCTCAGTGAACTTCCGATGTCATCCACAAGGTCATTTATGGATATTGTGAATAGCAACGGTCCTACGACACTCCCCTGCAGCACACCTGAAATCACTCTTACTTCGGAAGACTTCTCTCCATTGAGAATGACATGCTGTATTCTGTTATCTAGGAACTCTTCACTCCAATCACACAATTGGTCTGATAGTCCATATGCTCTTACTTTGTTCATTAAACGACTGTGGAGAACTGTAGTGAACGACTTCCGGAAGTCTAGAAACACGGCATCTACCTGGGAAACCGTGTCTATGGCCCTCTGAGTCTCGTAGACGAATAGCACGAGCTGGGTTTCACATGATCGTCTTTTTCGAAACCCGTGCTGATTATTCCTACAGAGTAGGATTGCTGCTTTCTGCAAACAGACCTGGTTTGTGTGCTTGCTACAGATGGTGCTGTCGTGTAGTCGTACTTCTGCCATGGCCCATCCCAATAAATGGATGAGCACTGCTTGGACCCATTGGCGGAGATTTTTGGAGAAGACGAACGCCCAATCGTTATCTGTGACAGAATAACGCTGGCGTCGAGACTGCTGTTGGAGGGACAGAATCCTTGTAGGGCAGAGGATGAAGAGTTTTGACCGGTGCTGCCTTTCATGGAGCTTTTGGGAACGGCTGAGACCCTCCTGGAGAGTGGAACGGTAATGTACCAAAAACAAAGTGCCGGCATCATCTAATTCATAATGTCGGTGCAGCTTTGGTAATTGTGACTTGAATGTGCGGCCGGAATGTTTCTCTAAGCCACTGGATGCGGTATGAAAAGGTATTGTGTGCACTAGGGCGATAGCACTGGAAAAAAGAGGTAAATTCGGAAGATGTGAACATAGGGCCATCCTATTCTCAAGCCTACCACGATAAACGATGAATAGCCAAGAAAAGAGCCTGCAGTGTCTAAATGAAGTCGCAACCGGAGCACTGAAACTTCTGGTTAAGGGAAATGTGTGGCAGCAATTGCTGCCTGTTTGCTTTGAGAGGCTTGCTGCCATCATGTTGGCAATATCTGTATCGATATACATACTATCAGGCCAGCGTTTTCCTGAGCACAACTCCTCAGTGACCCTGATGGATGAGGGAAAAAATGCAGGGCAGCAACGCGGATGGTATCAGGACATTGCTGCGACCATTTTCTGCTTGAAATAAGAGGACGCTGTTAAGCGTGAAGAAGTCGTGGGGCCTGTGCCAGAATGCTTGGATTTCTGGATGATCTAACTGTTTCCAGTCTGTCAGTCGCCCTTCGTACACCAGACAGAGTAGTTCCCACATAACTGGGTCCTTTGAGGAGTTATGTGTGATGAGCTTTGCATCCAGAGGAATAGTAGCAACAACTTCTCCAGGTTCCGTGCCCATGTTGCAGTAATCCTCTGTGCCGAATCTAATTCTGTACCATGTCCCAGAGGAAACTGGGAGAGAATCCATGGCATCGGCATGCTGAGCTTTTGAGCGACATCTGATTTCATATGAGCAGCTAGACAATAACAATACCCACCTATAAAGGCGGCGTAGCAATTTGGTTAGAATAGTGGACTCTTGTCATGAATAATGATAAAAGGGATGAAGTGATTGTGCTATGGTCGCGGCATGTCGGATAAATTTGTGATAATTTGAGTAATTAAGTTGACCGAGTATAGACTGGAGTTGCTTCAAGTCCTTTGGGCCCGCAAGTTGCTGAATGGGCTGAATATATTGCGGAGTGGGGCGTATTACTGAAGCAATAAGAATATGGCAAAGATATTCCACTAGTGGGACAAAAAAAAAGCGGAAGAGTCTGTCTGTGTTACACTTGAGATTAGCTTGTTGGAAAACAGCTAAAAGGGCATCAAGGTTGGCCACCAACGCGTGATCGTTTTTACCAGTGACTAAAATATCGTCCAAATAATTCGCTGTGCTGGGTACATCTTACGTCAGCTGTTCCAACTACCATTGAAAAATAGCCGGTGCGCTGGCAATGCCAAAAGAAAGCCTGTTATAGCGGAATAGTCTAAACGGAGCTTTAATGATGGGAATGTTCCGTGAAGCCTCGTCAGAGGCAGCTGAAGGTAAGCATCTCGCCAATTAATCTTGTCTCCTGCAGGGCACCCCATAATATCATCCACTTTCGGAATTGGGTAGGCCTCAATGACTGGCTGTGCATTAATTGTAACCTTGAAGTCACCCAAATCTAAAATGCTCTATTCGGCTTTTCCACAATAAGGATGCGGGTGGCCCACTGACTCCTGATGGCTGTGGTGAAAATGTTTTCTTTTTGGAGGATCTGGAATCCCGTCTGTAGTTTACCTCGGAGAGCGAAACGAACATTCTGAGCTTTGAAAAAGCGAGGGTTGGCCATGGGAAGGAGGGTGACAAGAGCTGCACAACTAGTGATGTCGTAGGTAGGATGAAAAAACAACGACTTGTACTTGGAGCGTAGGTCGTTTAAATAGGTTGATACTGAATGTGAGTCGTGAATTGTACTTTCACTTCGATAGTACTGTTGCTGTAACTACACGCTCGTCTTGAGAATTCCTGCACTGGAGTTGAGACCAGTAAGTCTCCCAAATCACGATAGTCGTAGAAAAATCTTTGTCATCTAGGAATTTAAATGGGCCTGTGTTGATTCCACTGTGAGTGTCAATTTGAGAAGCACCACGTGAACGAGCATAGCTGTCAGGTGCCTCATCAAATCCTGGGGAAGTGGTGTCCATGCAGGCATAATCTACACTCGGTTTGAAGGATGATTGGCAAACTTCCGCCTTGTGTCCTGTCTTGCTTCAGGAATAACATTCAGCCCAGTGATAATAACACTGTTGCTGTGGGTAACTGATGAACAGTCGATGCATGAGGCTAGCCATTGTGGGCGACGTCCATTGGTCAAAGTTTTGCCAGCTGCAAGTGAACCATCAGGACGTGGCTGGGGTTGTTACCAGCGAGTCTGGCGGGCGGCAAATAATTGCGGAGGTCTTGCAACGTCGCGAAGGACCATAAAGTCTATACAGACCAGCTAATGATTGTTCAAATGGCTCTAAGTACTATGGGACTTAATATCTGAGGTCATCAGTCCCCTACACTTAGAACTACTTAAGCCTAACTAACGTAAGGACATGACACACATCCATGCCCGAGGCAGGATTCGAACCTGTGACAGTAGCGGCAGCACGGTTCCGGACTGAAGCGCCTAGAACCGCTCGGATACAGCGGCCGGCAGCTAATGATGGGGAGGCAAGTCTCCAAAATGGGATTCTAGAGTTTGAGAAGGTCTTTACGGAGTGTATCATCCGGTGCATGAACCAGAATTATGTCCGTCACAAGGGACGTTGCATATAACTGCTGACATTGAAGGTTTGCACACTGTAGTCGAGAGTCTCGGGATAATGCCTGCAATTTGGTTATCAACTTTGTAAGATTATCCACTAAGATTGTGGCCGGTAAAAAACTAACAGTAGGCAGACTTTAGTGTTGAAATATTCTAGTAAACAAGTCTTTAAATGAGCATATGGTAGGGCATGGGCCTCCGCTTCAGGGGCGAGCTGCTGCAGTAAATGGTAAATTTCGGCGCCTACGTAGAGAACGTGCACTGGTGGGTTTCACTTGTGATACCATGGGCCGGGAAATGTTGCTCTATTCTGGCCATGTAGTTTGCCCAGAACGATCATCCAGTTAAATATCTGGAATGGGGGTGGCACCCATCGGAATACTTTCACCACTGAACTGATATAGGACATTTTGGAAAAAACGACATTTTGTCTACAGAGTGCGTGATTGATTCTTTTGTAATTTTTTTGTTTATTTAAGACGCAATCACATGTTTATGACACAGTCATAACCGGTTTCGGACATACAATGACCATCTTCGGATTCTAAAAGCGGCATACGCTGAACACAGGTTCATGCGTTGAGTTTGACAACCGGTTATGACTGTGCCATAAACATGTGACTGCGTCTTAAATAAACAAAAAAAAATTATATAGGACAGCTGGTTGCACAGCTCTGGGACATTCGATTTGAGAACTTTGTTCAAAAAAAAAAATGTTCAAATGAGTGTGAAATCTTATGGGACTTAACTGCTAAGGTCATCAGTCCCTAAGCTTACACACTACTTAACCCAAATTATCCTAAGGACAAACACACACACACACACACCCATGCCCGAGGGAGGACTCGAACCTCCGCCGGGACCAGCGGTACAGGAGAACTTTGAAGCAGTTCTGAAGAAAAGTGAGTCGATTCTCGAGGATCTGACAAAGACTACCAGAGATGCTATAAAAAGTGCAATCAAGTAGGAGGCGAGTACTTTCAAAAATATCATGTACTCTCTGAAGTAATATCTCTAAAAAAACAAAAAAAAAACAGTCGCAGTCTATGCTGACCAGCCCTCGTATCTCGGGCGCTGGTCCCCTGTCTCCATTTAGAACCTGTATGGCGTTGGGTAAGGCCCTTCTAACCCCATCGCTTCCACATTCGCATGGCTGTAGTGGAATCCCGACCATCGCGAGCTGCAGAATAGTGTATTAGAAACCACAGTCTCGATTGGGCCACAATGCCGCCACTGTCGAATTGCGACAAGTGCGGGTGTAAGTGTGCCCTTCTTGCACGAGGCACAACGTCATCTATTCACAAACAAACAACATTTAGATGAAATTCCTGAATGAGAACCCCGTTGTGTAATATTTGCTTATACGACGCGTGATCAAATGGTAACGGGAATTTTTATTTTTTGTGAAGAATCCTTATTTATTCACCAACATTAACTCTGTCCGCTTCAAAGTAGTCCCTCTCCGATGCAGTACACTTGTGACAGCGCTTCTTCCAATCTTGGAACCACTTCTCGAACTCACTTTCCGTTATTGCGTTCAGAGATTCTGTTTTATCTCACCGATGGTGGCAAAACGACCTCGTGTCACGGTTCTGTTCAGCCTCTGGAATAGAAAAAAAGTCGCAGGAGTCATGTCCGGAGAATACGGTGACTGAGGCAAAAACATTACGAACAGACATTGAGATGTGAGCGTGAGCTTTATCGTGATGCAATTTCCACGAGTGGTTTTGTCGCTATTCTGGAAGTTTCCTTCGAATTGCTTCACGCAGTCGGAGCATAACTTCTAGGTAGTGTTTCTTACCGACTGTACGACTATAAGGCAGGAATTCATTATGTACTATCCCACTGTAATCGAAGAAAAATTCAGAAGAACCTTCACATGTGATCGAACTTGTCGTTTTTTTTTCTTCGATCTTGGCTCTTTAGATACTTTCCATAGGACGATTGGACCTTGGTACCCGTTTCTTCATTCAGCAACTCCTGAGCGACGTCTGGTAGACATCAATTTTGGTCGAAATTCAACAATTTCGGAACAAAGTTTATTTTCATACCCAAAGCATGCGAAAAAAATCGCCAGACGCCACAGTCAACATTTCGAATGCGGCGCTGCACTTTCTTCCATTTTCGATAAATCTTTTCCGCGAGTAAAAATTCGCCAAGCGCTCGAAAACATGTATAATCTTTTTGACTGTCAACTATAAATTACAGCCGGCCGGAGTGGCCGAGCGGTTCTAGGCGCTTCAGTCTGGTACCGCGCGACCGCTACGGTCGCGGGTTCGAGTCCTGCCTCGGGCATGGATGTGTGTGATGTCCTTAGGTTAGTTAGGTTTGAGTAGTTCTAAGTTGTAGGGGACTGATGACCTCAGATGTTAAGTCCCATAGTGCTCAGAGCCATTTGAATTGGAACAGTAAGTTACACACTCAAAACAGCTGAAAACGCAAACGTACATTAGGAAAATGTGTACCGGCAGGATAAAAAGTTTGGAAAGTAGGAGACGAGGTACTGGCAGAATTGAAGCAGTGAGGATGAGTCGTGAGTCGTGCTCGGGTAGCTCAGATGGTAGAGCACTTGCCCGCAAAAGGCAAAGGTCCCGAGTTCGAGTCGCGGTCTGGTACACGGTTTCAATCTGCCAGGAAGTTTCATCAGCACACACTCCGCTGCAATGTGAAAATCCCATTCTGAGGATAAGAAAAGTTTTGAAAATCGGATGTGTAAAACCCACGAAATCAAATATTTCCGGTACTTTTTGATCACACCTGGTATGCAGAATGTACGAGGGTAATCCCAAAGGTAAGGTCTCATATTTTTTTTATAAGTGCAGAACTGTGTGTGGCAGTTCGTCACACTGTTATGAAGAGTACTTCATACGCTGTGTGTAAACATGCGCACGCCGCGCTGAGGCGCTGACTTGGCTTAGCAGCCGTTGAGAATGGAGCTCCCGTCGGATGTCACCGCCAAGTGCGAATTGCGCGCAGTTATTCGATTTTTGAAAGCAAAGGGCACTGCGCCGATTGAAATCCATCGCCAATTGACCGAAATTCACGACAAACAAAGGAGCGGGAGACCGTCAGTTTCTGAGGAGACAGTGTTGAAAGTTGAGGTACATATGCCTGAAGATAGGCGGATCACCTGGATGATCTCTGCACGTTGGTTCCTATGGCTTCCCGAAGCACTTCTCACAGAATTTTAACGGAAACATTGAACTACCGGAAGGTATGCGCAAGATGGGTGCCACGCATGCTGACTGAGGACCACATGCGGCAACGAGTTGATGCTTCCCGCGCATTTTTTCACCGCCTTGTAGCCGAACAGGACAACTTTCTGGACTCAATTGTCACGGCTGACGAAACCTGGACATTCCACTTTACACCACAGACCAAGCAACAGTCACGCTAGTGGTGGCATCCTTCTTCGACAAAGCCGCGGAAATTCAAAGAAACACAGTCTGCCGGTAAAGTCATGACAACCGTTTTTTGGGATCGACTTTGGTCGACTTTATACCCACTGGGACCAAAATTAACGCTGACAGGTACTGTGAGACTCTGAAAAAACACAACGGGCAATTCAGAACCGGAGAAGAGGAATGTTGAGCAAGGGCGTACACATTCTCCATGAAAACGCTCGCCCACACATCGCTCGGCAAACCGTTGCTCTTCTGCAGCAGTTTCAGTGGAACATGATCACCCACCCACCCTATTGTCCTGACCTGGCGCCCAGTGACTAAGGAACATTTTGCCGGAGGTGAAAGAAGGGGTTCAGAACTTTCTGAACAGCATGGCGACGAGCTGGTATTACATGGGCATACAAAAACTGCCACAGCGTCTACAAAATTGCATCAACAGAAACGGTGATTATGTCGAAAAATAGCTAAATGTTCAAGCTGTAAACTGATGTAAACCATTGTAGAAATACACTGGTCTATGTACTTATAAATAATAGGAGACCTTACATTTGGGATTACCCCCGTAGATAGCCTTGCACCCACATACTATCTAAACATATAATACACTTTATGCCATTTGACATTTGTTACATATTACCTTGATGGTGTTGCAGTTTAATGGCTAAAGGTGTATTAGGTATCATGTCTGAGCCCATAGCCGAGGGACCTGCTTGTCACTTTGCCGTCTGGAAGACGTAGGTTCATTTGCCAGAATTATCAGGTATTTTCCCTTGGTGGGAGGAGGGATGTACTCAGTTTCATAATAACAGCTGAAGAGCTGGTGGAATGACCAGTAACGGCTCCAAGGTCCGGAAAGTTGACTATGCACGGTAGTGTGGCGTAGTCCTTCATATTACATCCAAGTGACAGCCTAGACAGCGACTAAAACAGCAGTTGGTGTGCAGTGCGTGGTCCTCTTGTGTGGACTGTGAGCTTGTAAACATGAAAAATTAGTATCGTATTTTTCGTCTGTGGACAAATGCCTACATATCGTTACAGAAAGAACTAAAAATAAAAAGGGATATCATGGCCTGATCGAGGAGCTATCAATATGTAAAGTTTGTTACAGAATTTTCTAATTATGGGGGTTGGTTGGGGGGAAGAGACCAAACAGCGAGGTCATCGGTCTCATCGGATTAGGGAAGGATGGGGAAGGAAGTCGGCCGTGCCCTTTCAAAGGAGCCATCCCGGCATTTGCCTGGAGCGATTTAGGGAAATCACGGAAAACCTAAATCAGGATGGCCGGACGTCGGATTGAACCATCGTCCTCCCGAATGCTTATAATTATGGAGAGAAAGATTAGCTACAACTTGTACAGAAACTAGGATGCTGTTCTAAAGCACGAAGAACATGAAAGGGAAGCAGTAGTTACGCAAATGTTTTTCAGTCCGTGCACTGAGCAAGCTATGAAGGAAACCGAGGAATAATTTGGAAAAGGAATTCAAGTTCAGAAAGAAGGAATTAAAACTTTGCGATTTGCTGATCAAACAGCAGTTGTGACAGATACTGCAAACGACTTGGATGATCGGTTGAAAGGAATACATGACGTTTTGAAAAAGGATTACGAGATGAATATTAACAAAAGCAAACTGAAGGTAATTGAATGTATCCGAATTAAATCAGCTGATGCTGAAGAAATTAGACTGGAAAATGAGGCACTAACAGTTGGAGCTTTGGGCAGCAAAATAACTGACAATCTCTTACGGGGAGATCACGGCAAGTGTCAACCCGATTTCCCAGAAACTTCGCTCAGTAGAATAGTCAAAATAAGCGAACGCATGTCTTGGCTTATCAGCAGATACTCGACAGTTTCTGAGAAAACGACGGACAAAGGTCTCGAGGTACTTTATGTGCCTTTTAGCAAGAAAATTGCTCAGTCGAAGCGGTAATACAGTATTGCGCTCCGTATTCGAAACCCAATTATTACATTTATTTTTTCATTTTGCTAGACATGTCCTTAGAACTTCACCACACGAATGTTTTCCAATGTTTGCTGAAATAACGTTGTACTTATTCGTTTAATAATTGTATGACTGGTGAATGATTTTCGGAAAAAAGCACTAAATGAATGAAACATTATTCGAAATGGTTTTCAGTTTAACTCCTGTAGTGTATCTTCATTCGTAATCAGTTGCAAGCACCAGTTTTCGATAAAGTGATTCTTTATGCGTGGTTTGCTACGAAATTAATGCCATCGTGTGAAATCTCCAACAATGTTAACGGCACTGGTTTCGTGGGTACCAGGAAATGTCACTGTAGCAAACCTGCCTTCGCGCGATGCTCATGGTTTCGGAATTTCTATCTTTCGGATGCTTCTATGATCGGTATCATCTTCCTGAAGAATAAATATAAGAAAAAATATATGAACCAGCTATAAGAATATGAGAATTTAAAAAGATTGTAACTCTCGAAAGATTCACTAACTGTTTTATAGTGTGTAGATTTACACACACACACTACTGGCCATTAAAATTGCTACACCACGAAGATGAAGTGCTACAGACGCGGAAATTTAACCGACAGGAAGAAGATGCTGTGATATGCAAATGATTAGCTTTTCAGAGCATTCATCAAGGTTGGCGCCGGTGGCGACACCTACAACGTGCTAACATGAGGAAAGTTTCCAACCGACAGCAGTTAACCGGCGTTGCTTGGTAAAACGTTGTGATGCCTCGTGTAAGGAGGAGAAATGCGTACCATCACGTTTCCGACTTTGATAAAGGGCGGATTGTAGCCTTTCGCGATTGCGGTTCATCGTATGGCAACATTGCTGCTCGCGTTGGTCGAGATCCAATGACTGTTAGCAGAATATGGAGTCGGTGGGCTCAGGAAATACTGCTGGATCCCAACGGCCTCGTATCACTAGCAGTCCAGATGACAGCATCTTATCCGCATGGCTGTAGCGGATCGTGCAGCCACATCTCGATCCCTGAGTCAACAGATGGGGACGTTTGCAAGACAACAACCATCTGCACGAACAGTTCGACGACGTTTGCAGCAGCATGGACTATTAGCTCGGAGACTATGGCTGCGGTTACCCTTTACGCTGCATCACAGACAGGAGCGCCCGCGATGGTGTACTCAACGACGAACGTGGGTGCACAAATGGCAAAACGTCATTTTTTCGGATGAATCCAGGTTCTGTTTAAAGCATCATGATGGTCGCGTCCATGTTTGGCGACATTGCGGTGAACGCACATTGCAAGCGTGTATTCGTCATCGTCATACTGTATTCGTCATCGTCATACTGGCGTATCACCCCGCGTGATGGTTACACGTCTCGGTCACCTCTTGTTCGCGTTGACGGCACTTTGAACAGTGGACGCTACATTTCAGATGTGTTACGACAAGTGGCTCTGCCCTTCATTCGATCCCGGCGAAACCCTACATTGCAGCAGGATAATGCACGACCGCGCCTTTCTGGATACAGAAAATGTTCGACTGCTGCCCTGGCCAGCACATTCTCCAGATCTCTCACCAATTGAAAACGTCTGGTCGATGGTTGCCGAGCAACTGGCTCGTCACATTACGCCAGTTCACTACTCTTGATGAACTGTGGTATCGTGTTGAAGCTGCATGGGCAGCTGTACCTGTACACGCCATCCGAGCTCTGTTTGACTCAATGACCAGGCGTATCAAGGCCGTTATTGCTGCCAGAGGTGGTATTTCTGCGTACTGATTTCTCAGGATCTATGCGCCCAAATTGCGTGAAAATGTAATCACATGTTCGTTCTAGTATAATATTGTCCAATGAATATCCGTTTATCATCTGCATTTCTCCTTGGTGTAGTAATTATAATGACCTGTAGTGTATCTCCTGTTTTGCAGCATACGCTGGAGGATCTGAGTAAGTCGGTAATCCTTTGTAGCTAAGTATAGTTTTCTAAGCAGTTTTTTGTGGTTAACAGTATCATAAGCCGCCGTGAGGTCGTTGAAAGCCACACCAGTTTTTTCGCCTCTCTCATACCCATCCTCAATATGCTGACAAGGAGACGGCACGACCGTGGGGTCGAGGATTTTTCCGCAATTTTGTGTGGTGAAGGAGGACCCTTACCACCTCACGTGGTTTAAATATTAGGACGCACTACCCGGAAAATGCCGAGAAAAATCGATCCAAAATTTTTAGGTGCCTTATGAGTATAAAATGTTAGTACACTACAGAGCCGCCGTCTGGCCACCGTGTTTAGGGCTCGGATTCTTACGCCAGATATCTCGTGTTCGATTCCTCCTCTGGCACTTTTTTTTCTTCTGTTTAATTTTCTTTGGTTATTCCACCAATTATTCAGAAAGTTTCCCAAATCTACATTATCTTTAACAAATTAGTTTCATTATTGAATAAAAATTATTTTCTTTTTGTCCAACAATACAATTCATGGCGGTGGGTTTTCTATTTTTCATTGTAAAGTATATGAGGAGAAACATTACCTTTTTAATCAGAATAACAAAGTCGATTGCAAAACATTCAATTTTTATGCATATAATAATTATAAAGAAGAACCGCAGTGGTAATTATCGTAAAAACAAACGAAGCAATAATTTTTGCGACATCTAGCGCAATATATAAAAGCGGATTTTTTACAGTCACAGGGCGTTTGCAATAAATCGGTACAAAAACATGCCCCATTAACATTTACCAAAATGTTTCAATTTTCTGACAATTTTGAAGCAAAGCAGGCATATTGAATCATGCCTCGGAATATTGGTGACGATAATTGATGGTGAATTATAGAATGAATTTTTATACAATCTTCCTGGGATTTAATTTCACAATTCTGCTGTAACAATGCGCTGCAATTCTGCAAGCAACAGAAGAAAAAAAAAAACTGCCAGAGGAGGAATCGAACCCGAGACCTTTGGCGTAATGGTATGAGCGCTTACCATGTAGGCCAGACGGCGGCTCGGTAGTGGACTCACATTTTATACTGATAAGGCACCGAAGAAACTTTGGATCGATTTTTCTCGGGATTTTCCGAGTAGTGCGCCCTAATATTTTAACCACGTGAGGTGTTAGGGGTCCTCTTTCACCACAAAAAACTGCGGTCAGATCCCCGACCCCACGGTCTTGCCGTCTCCTTGTGAGCCAAATTAAGGATCTGTCCACAGCAAGACCTTCCCAGTCGGAAGCTGGACTGCTCTTTTACGAGTATTTTATCAATATCAAAACTGAGACGAAGAAGGTCGGAGAAGTTGCTCTCTCTCTCTCACTCTGTGAGTGTGTGCCCTTGCGCCCGCGTCAGATTGGAGAGTGCGTGGCCGAGGCCGTGCGCTCCGCACAGCACAGCAGCAAGTTGGGCCGTGCCGCAGTGCGGGTCGGCTCTACCGCAGAGGCGGCGCCCCGGGCCGGCGCGGCGCCAGTCGCCAGTCGCCAGTAAGCGGCCGCCAGTCGCCGTCGCCAGCTGCTGCCCGCCCATCGACCCGGCTGGCGCGCCCCCTGGCTGCCTGCTCCCTGCAATTATCGCCCGTGGCGGCGCGGCGGAGCGGCGCCCGCTGTTCAATTCAGCGACCCTGTCCTGTCCTGTCCTGCCTTCCCCTGCCTTGCCGTGGCCCGGCCCTTCGTCTGTCACTGACACCGGCCGAAACTCAAATCCTCTCACTGAGCCCGGGAACTGAGCACCAAACTTACAACGTGACTACTTTCCGAGATGAAATGCTACCTGACTGAAGCACGTGGGTCACTCCAAAAGCAATGCACACTATTTTTGTGAAAATACAGTTTTCATTCTGCATGTGTGTAAGTTTTACAGTGTGTAGATACGTACACATCTACATACATACTCCGCAATCCACCCGTAGAGTAAATATCTCTGGAGTGAGCATTCACATGCGCAGAACAGATTTTGTGTTGTCAACATACATTGCCGGCCTGGCCAAGTGATCTCGGGACTTCGTGTGTTTGTCCGTATAGCGCCCTGTATATTTAGAATGTCACTGCATCCCTGCCTGGTCACGTGATCTCGGGACGTCGTGTGTTTGTCCGTATAGCGCCCTGTAGATTTAGAATGTCACTGCATCCCTGGTACAGACGGATTCTTTTCGTACGTGTCGTGGATTATTTATAAATGTTGTGCAGACATTTTAACAATATCCATTTGATACTGGGAATAAACCAGCTGCGTAACTTTCAAGGGCAAGTGATATTACATCCTGCTTCTTTGCGATAGGTGTCACAGTTCAGATGCACTCGATTTTTGGTAGTTTTCGGTATGATACAGCACTTTATAGTATTACAGAGCCTGACGTACATTTTTGCTGTGATAGTCTTGCAAAACGACTTGACAGTACGCTAGTACTTTTGCAAGTGTCCGAAAAACACCGAATTTGCCACACATTAGCGATTATATCCCTGCTAATTCGTCCTTTTTTCTGCTATTTCTGCCTATTTATTTTCTCGTTTTTGCGACCTAAAGCACAATTTTTCTTACTGGTGACACTTTGAAGTATTTATCTGCTCCCAGTTTATTAAATAAATAGTAGACTGAGTAATCTATATACATAATCGACAAGTCACTGATAAATGCATGGAGGATAGTATTTGCTGAAACAACTAACCATTCCCTTTCCTGTTCCACTAGCAAATTTACGAGAGGAAGCGATTGTTTGTAAGCTTTTGTACGAGCCGTAATGTCTATTATATAGTCATAAAATCGTAGAAAAATAGGTCTACAGAATCAAGCCTTAATTATAATGCGTCTCGAAATTTTTAAACATATACAGTGTCTCTTACTAATGTGATAACTATGAGCTATATGGTATGTACCCATGAAAAGCTACTATCCCTCCATACATATATTTTTCTTTGCATCCGCAGCAACAACAGTAATTCACCATCGCTATTACACTATCAACAAACGGTGAAAACACTACAAAAACTCTTGATATTATAAACTTAAAACTCTGGTCTCTGTGTGAATGAGTAGATGATTTCGAACCGCGTACTGATTTTACATAGGAGCAAAAACTCTTAGGTTTCTTACTGAGATCGATTGACAAAATTTTACTTTCAAAGTCATGAACGCTTGTCTCATTGCTCTCCTTATGCTTATTTCCGCTTCGTTCAGCTTTTGTTTGTCAACTAGGTTTTGACTTCTCCCGAATCTCAGATGAAGCTCTCGTTATTTACGGAGCAGTTTCCTAACACAGGAATTAAACCATGCTGGTTGTTGTTTCAGCTTCATAATGTTACTAAAGATTTGCTTCGTCAGTCTGCCATCATACATTCTAGCCACATTCTTCTTTTGCGAATTGTGTGTATTTTCTTCTCGACATGCTGATAGATTTCTTTTTTAGCTCGGGGCCTGTTGTATTCTGTTTCTGTTGTCTTTGGACCAAATATGCTTCAATTTTCATAATTTTGTTTGTCGACCTTTCCACACTAATTGTAGTGTTTCGGCGTCATACAGAGCCACAGTTCTCGCTACTGTACTATAACATATAATTTTGGTGTCCCAGGATAAAGCCTTTTTCTGGCACATTTCCTAGTAGTCTGGAATGTGGTCTTCATTCTAGACTGTCCTTCTCATTGTTGTTCACGCTTAGCCACTAGCTTAAATATTTGAATGAGATGACAGTATTGATTTTGTTTTGATTTATGAATAGTCTCTGTTGACAGTTTTTAACATTTGTTTTAAATTCTGTCGACGGGCAAGAAATTTGTAACAGATTTTTCTTGCGTGCAGAATTAGGTTTTCTATCTGGTATTTTCTTTTGTGTCTGTTATCAAAGTAATGTCACCTGCGAATTACAGGTAGTCCAAACGGATGTTATCTTTTTGGTTTCCCAATGTGATACCTTTCGTGTCGGATTTCTTCAAATCTCTTATCACCTTCTCCGAGGCGCAGTTCACAAGTATAGAGGATAGTCCATACCCCTGCCTGACTACTGTTTTTATGTCAAAGTTTCAGCAGAATTCCCCACGGAACCTGACTTTAGATTAAGTATTTGTCACTGTGTATTAGATAATATTAGATTTTTTGTTTTTGAACCGAATTCTTTCATTGTACTGATGAGGAATTTTCTGTCAATGGAATCATACGCTTTCTTGCAATCTACGGAATTAATGTAACTCTTGTAGCTTCGTTTCTCAGTTGGCTCATTTGCAAATCAGTTTTTAGATACCACATCTACACTCCTGGAAATTGAAATAAGAACACCGTGAATTCATTGTCCCAGGAAGGGGAAACTTTATTGACACATTCCTGGGGTCAGATACATCACATGATCACACTGACAGAACCACAGGCACATAGACACAGGCAACAGAGCATGCACAATGTCTGCACTAGTACAGTGTATATTCACCTTTCGCAGCAATGCAGGCTGCTATTCTCCCATGGAGACGATCGTAGAGATGCTGGATGTAGTCCTGTGGAACGGCTTGCCATGCCATTTCGACCTGGCGCCTCAGTTGGACCAGCGTTCGTGCTGGACGTGCAGACCGCGTGAGACGACGCTTCATCCAGTCTCAAACATGCTCAATGGGGGACAGATGCGGAGATCTTGCTGGCCAGGGTAGTTGACTTAAACCTTCTAGAGCACGTTGGGTGGCACGGGATACATGCGGACGTGCATTGTCCTGTTGGAACAGCAAGTTCCCTTGCCGGTCTAGGAATGGTAGAACGATGGGTTCGATGACGGTTTGGATGTACCGTGCACTATTCAGTGTCCACTCGACGATCACCAGTGGTGTACGGCCAGTGTAGGAGATCGCTCCCCACACCATGATGCCGGGTGTTGGCCCTGTGTGCCTCGGTCGTATGCAGTCCTGATTGTGGCGCTCACCTGTACGGCGCCAAACACGCATACGACCATCATTGGCACTAAGGCAGAAGCGACTCTCATCGCTGAAGACGACACGTCTCCATTCGTCCCTCCATTCACGCCTGTCGCGACACCACTGGAGGCGGGCTGCACGATGTTGGGGCGTGAGCGGAAGACGGCCTAACGGTGTGCGGGACCGTAGCCCAGCTTCATGGAGACGGTTGCGAATGGTCCTCGCCGATACCCCAGGAGCAACAGTGTCCCTAATTTGCTGGGAAGTGGCGGTGCGGTCCCCTACGGCACTGCGTAGGATCCTACGGTTTTGGCGTGCATCCGTGCGTCGCTGCGGTCCGGCCCATTTCGACGGGCACGTGCACCTTCCGCCGACCACTGGCGACAACATCGATGTACTGTGGAGACCTCACGCCCCACGTGTTGAGCAATTCGGCGGTACGTCCACCCGGCCTCCCGCATGCCCACTATACGCCCTCGCTCAAAGTCCGTCAACTGCACATACGGTTCACGTCCACGCTGTCGCGGCATGCTACCAGTGTTAAAGACTGCGATGGAGCTCCGTATGCCACGGCAAACTGGCTGACACTGACGGCGGCGGTGCACAAATGCTGCGCAGCTAGCGCCATTCGACGGCCAACACCGCGGTTCCTGGTGTGTCCGCTGTGCCGTGCGTGTGATCATTGCTTGTACAGCCCTCTCGCAGTGTCCGGAGCAAGTATGGTGGGTCTGACACACCGGTGTCAATGTGTTCTTTTTTCCATTTCCAGGAGTGTATTTCCTGGATTTTCTCGGAAATCCACCTCGATATTCCCCTACATATGCGGATAGTTGACGACTGCACGACTGAGTAGTGCTTTTGATTATAACCTGTGTGTGTGTGTGTGGCAAAAATGATGTGCATCTCCAATTATTTGGGAAATTTTTAGGTCCTTTCTTGAGCAGAAGTTATAAAATAACTGTTTTCCAGTCCTCTGGTATTTCTTATTCCTCCCAGATGTTATCTATTATATTTTTAAGTTTAAGAATGATGTCACCATCTACAGCTTTCCATAACTCTGCTCTAATTCCATCCTCAACAGCCGCCTTATTTTTTTCCCGGTTACCAAGCAGGTTCTTTAATATCTCCTAAATCTGGGGCTGTCGAATATCGATTTCGAGCACAATTTTTGCTAACGATAAATTTTCATTCAGATTAATGACAGTTGTGTAAACCTTTAAATAAAATTCGCACTTTATGTCAGTTTTCCAGTTTAGATTGAGCTGTCTTGTTTGTTTTCGGTTTTAGCAAGTTGTAAAGCTGGCGGTAGAAATTTGGTCAGTTGTTTCCTAAAGAGTTGGTAGTATTTCTTGTCTTATGCTCTGTAAAATTTGCATTGGAATGGTGTAGTTCATTCCTGATGAATATCTCTGTTTTAAGTGTTCTAGCGGAATCTCTTTTCCTTTCTGGTCGATTGTTTCTGTTTTCCTGACTTTTATTTGAACTCCATTTTTCCCATGCATTCTAACATTCTAGTAGAGACTTGTCGCACCATGTTTTCTTACGTTTAGTGGGTGGTGCTGCTTTGATTATGCCATTTTTAAGACTGTCACACGTTTGGAAGTCCTGTATTTGAAGTTCTGCCTTTTATTTTTCCCGCTCCAGCTTATCAGTCCCACATTTTAGGATCTTAGTTTGTCTCTTAAGCTTTCTACGTACTTCAAGCTTAATCTTCGATTTAGCTACAGAACTGTAGTGGTCTGAATCGATATTGCAGACCTTATGACATTCATTCTTTCTGCTTATTTCTTTGTGGTCGAGCTGTTTTCCACACATATTGAGGTTGGTGACACCCATCTCGTTACCTTCTTGAGTTTGCTATCAAAGGATGTGAATTTTAGGACTATGTTGTGCCTAGAAAATAATTCTATCAGTCTTTCCGCAGTTCTGTTGGAACGCATCTGTACAGAATGTAGGAAGTTAGTTGTATCTTCCTGTATTTTGTCTCTTCCAATTTGTGCATTGAAATCGGTCAATAGAGGAATAGTACGCTTCGATGATATTTCAGTCATGTAGATTTCTGTTTGCTTCCAGTTTTCATCTACTAATTTCCTTCTGGTGTTTATCATTAGCTGCAGCATCAACGTTTAAAATGGTATACGCTTTGTATGTGGATTTGAACGTTAAAGAGGACGTCGTTTCGTCGTTTTGACCAAAGTTAACTGTTGTGTCTGTTACTTTATTACAAATAATGAAACCACTGCCGGTAATAGGTGCACACTTTAGTATCCTGCTGTTAGATTTGTTCCTGTAGATTCTCTGTCCATTTGATTCCAAAGGCTCAACTAGCGGGTTTCCTGTACAACTGTAACCATGATGCTCTTTTTATCTATGATATCTGCTTTTGTTTTTAACTTTCCAAGTTTAATGAGAGATTAGGCGCTTAGAGTTGCTATGTAGTTCATTTGTTTTTTCAGGGTGCAAACTTTATGCTGTGGTCCCCGAGAATCCGAGAGGCCACTTCACACTTTACCCTTCGGTATGGTGGAGGATTATCCCCCTGGCGCATTTTGATTCCATAAAACCTTCTTCTCCACACTCATGACTGGTTTGGTGATTCGCCTGTGCTAAGTGGGACGACGTCTTACTTTTAAAGGTACGGTGGATGGGAAAGGGCCGCACCTCACATAGTGAACAGACGCCTACAAGGGAGCCGCTCAGTATGAGACATACGCTCCTGAATTTAATGGTCTTCCTGGAGAAGGTAGAGTTGCCTCTTCCGTCAGTTTCGCCGCACCAGAGTCCATCTCTTCCACTATCGCTGCCGTTGAGGTCTCCGTCGTAAACCGGAAAGAGCACCTTTACGAGGCACTATCACCTGGGGGCGTGTGAACTAAAGTTTTTTAAAGAGGTGTTACTCTTCCCTTCGTCCTTTCTCAACCAGGCTTGCTACCGCTATTATTTTTAAAAGAATGGAATGGCTCTGAGCCCTATGGGACTTAACTTCTGAGGTCATCAGTCCCCTAGAACTTAGAACTACTTAAACCTAACTAACCTAAGGGCATCACACATATCCATGCCCGAGGCAGGATTCGAACCTGCGACCGTAGCAGTCACGCGGTTCCGGACTGTAGCGCCTAGAACCGCTCGACCACTCTGGCCGGCTATTTTTAAAAGAACCATCTGATTTTATAAGGGCACATATTTTACAACCGGCCTTGTGGTACTTTTCGTAGTTTCTTTTACGGACAAAGTTTTCATTTACCTGTCACAAACGTTAAATGAGCCCTCCACCGGACGTCCGACAACCGTGCAGACGATAGTGAAATTCTTCCCAAACGTCTGCGAACATGTCTGGAATTACTGCATTCACTGCTTTTGCTGTGCGGCGTCATAATTCGTTCAGAGTTGTTCGAAGGGGAGGCACATAGAAGGAGCCTCTCATAAACTCTCACAAAAAAGTCGCATACATATGATCAGATGAACGTGGAAGCCAGTTGTGAAATATGGTTTTCTGTCTTTGGAAATGGTAGAAAACAAATGAAGCTATAGAGAATCTCTCTCACGCTCGACTCTAACATATGGCCGCTGTGTTCGCAGTAGGTATTCGTACATGGTGCCTGTTCAAAATTATAGTTAAACCATGTGTAACCTAATCACTGTACACTAAACGTAAAAAGGAAATTATCTTCCATCTCCATGTCCAGAAAGACCTCACAAAACTCTATATGTTGTTGTTTAGTACCATCATGAAACATCTATAGCAATTGAATCCTGTATGATCTGAAACACAAGTGTCGCCGCAAAGCGCGTCAGACTGACATATAAGAAATGGGTCGGCTGACGAGGAGCAGAACTTTTTCAATGCGCTTTAATTCTTGAATGATCACGCGGAGGCGTCATATGGATTTCCTCTTACAAAAACAAATAGCGTCTTGAAACTGCTGGAGACTAGAAATCTACTCTGTAGGAATCAGCATGGGCTTCGAAAAAGACGGTCATGTGAAACCCAGCTCGCGCTATTCGTCCACGAGACTCAGAGGGCCATAGACACGGGTTCACAGGTAGATGCCGTGTTTCTTGACTTCCGCAAGGCGTTCGATACAGTTCCCCACAGTCGTTTATTGCACAAAGTAAGAGCATATGGACTATCAGACCAATTGTGTGATTGGATTGAGGAGTTCCTAGATAACAGGACGCAGCATGTTATTCTCAATCGAGAGAAGTCTTCCGAAGTAAGAGTAATTTCAGGTGTGCCGCAGGGGAGTGTCATAGGACCGTTGCTATTCACAATATACATAAATGACCTGGTGGATGACATCGGAAGTTCACTGAGGCTTTTTGCAGATGATGCTGTGGTGTATCGAGAGGTTGTAACAATGGAAAATTGTACTGAAATGCAGGAGGATCTGCAGCGAATTGACGCATGGTGCAGGGAATGGCAACTGAATCTCAATGTAGACAAGTGTAATGTGCTGCGAATACACAGAAAGATAGATCCTTTATCATTTAGCTACAAAATAGCAGGTCAGCAACTGGAAGCAGTTAATACCATAAATTATCAGGGAGTACGCATTAGGAGTGATTTAAAATGGAATGATCATATAATGTTGATTGTCGGTAAAGCAGATGCCAGACTGAGATTCATTGGAAGAATCCTAAGGAAATGCAATCCGAAAACAAAGGAAGTAGGTTACAGTACGCTTGTTCGCCCACTGCTTGAATACTGCTCAGCAGTGTGGGATCCGTACCAGATAGGGTTGATACAAGACATAGAGAAGATCCAACGGAGAGCAGCGCGCTTCGTTACAGGATCATTTAGTAATCGCGAAAGCGTTACGGAGATGATAGATAAACTCCAGTGGAAGACTCTGCAGGAGAGACGCTCAGTAGCTCGGTACGGGCTTTTGTTAAAGTTTCTAGAACATACCTTCAGCGAAGAGTCAAGCAGTATATTGCTCCCTCCTACGTATATCTCGCGAAGAGACCATGAGGATAAAATCAGAGAGATTAGAGCCCACACAGAGGCATACCGACAATCCTTCTTTCCACGAACAATACGAGACTGGAATAGAAGGGAGAACCGATAGAGGTACTGAAGGTACCCTCCGCCACACACCGTCAGGTGGCTTGCAGAGTATGGATGTAGATGTAGATGTACATCTACATCAACAGCTGCATGACTACTGTGTAACTCACAGATTAGTTTTTATTATCAAAAACAGTCTTGATCACTATTCATTTATTACGGTGACCGGTTTCGACGACTACTGTAGTCATCTTCAGACCAATGAGTAAGGACCTCCTTCCCCTGGAGAGAGTATGGTCTGAAGATGACCATAGGAGTGATCGAAACCGGTCACCGTAATAAATAAATTGTGGTCAAGACTGTTTTTGATAGTAAATATTTGTAAGACCTTGATCATTGTTGACTCCCACAATGTGTTCAAAAATAATTCACAAATTAGTGCCTGACAGATGGTTCATCGAAGCACTTTCACATTATTTCTCTACGGTTCCACTCTCGAACAGCGCACGGTCAAAACTAAAATCTAAATCTTTCCTTTCGAGCCCTGACTTATTTTATTACGATGATCATTTTTCCCTATGTAGGTGGGTGTCAGCGGAATGTTTCCGCATTCGAAGGAGAAAGTTGGAGACTGAAATTTCGTGAAAAGATCTCGCCGGAACGAAAAGCGGCTTTGTTTTAATGACTGCCAACCCAGCTCGCTCATCACATCCGTGACACTCTCTTCTCTCTTTCGGGACAGTATAAAATGAGCTGCTGGTCTTTGAACTTTTTCCGTAAATCCTATCTCGTAAGGATTCCAAAGTGCATAGCAATACTCTGACAGGGTACGGACAAGCGTAATGTAGGCAGTATCTTTAGTGGATTAATTGCATCTTCTGTTCTGCCAATAAGACGCCGTCCTTGGTTCGCCATACCCATAACATTATCTATTTGATCGCTCCAGTTTAATTTGTTCGTAATCGTAACCCAAGATACTCGAACTGACAGCCTTCAGAACTGTGCGATTTACAGTGTAAGCGAATTATCGGATTTCTTTCAGTTCTCATGTGAATGACCGCATATTTTTCATTATTTAGGACTGATTGCCGCTAGCGACCTTGCTTCAGTGGTAACACCGGTTCCCGTCAGATCACCCAAGTTAAGCGGTGTCGGACTTGGCTATCACTCAGATAGGTGACCGTCCGCGTCTGCCAAACGCTGTTGGCAGGCGTCGTGCACTCAGCCCCATGAGGCCTATTTAGGAGCTACTTGACTGAGGAGCAGAGGCTCTGGTCACGAAAACTGACGACGGCTGGGAGAGCGGTGTGCTGACCACATGCACCTCCGTATCCGGTTCCAGTGACGGCGGTCGGTCGCTACCGTTGTTCCTTCCAAGGCCCGTTCAGAAGGAGTACTACTGTTAGGGTCAATTGCCTGTTTTCGCGCCATACAAATACCTTGTCAAAATTCGTTTCGATCCTCTGATGACTTTACTAGACGCTAAATGACAGCATCTAGCGTGTGCTCGAACTCGCCTGTATACAGCTGTAGGACATTTGATCTTACTGGACTTTGACTCGCACTGCGAAGCGACGCCGTGGACGACTTTCATGTCCGAGTCCATCTCGTGGTGAGTGTGGGCAGTTTCAAATAATCAAATAATCTATCCACACGTCTGCTGTAGAACCATGGAACATATTTTGTGTTCAGACATAATGACCTTTCTAGACTCTGAGAAGCTCATCTGCAGAAACCAGCACGGTTTTAGGAAGCAGACAGCGGTCAGGCGAGACACAGCTGGCCCTCTTTGTGCATGATATACAACAGGCTCTAGATACCGGCTCCCAGGTTGATGACGTATTTCTCGACTTCCGAAAGGCGTTCGACTCAGTTCCGCAGTGTCGCTTGCTACAAAAAGTGCGCGCTTACGGTCTATCCAATGACATATGCGGTTGGATAGAAAGTTTTCTGACAGACAGGAAGCAGTATGTCGTCCAGAACGGGGTAACTTCAACAGAAACAAGAGTAACTTTAGGTGTACCCCAGGGCAGCGTAATACGTCCTCTGCTTTTTACGATTTACATAAACGATCTGGTTGATGGTATTGACAGCGGCCTTAGACTGTTTGGCGATGATGCTGTAGTCTACAGGAAAGCAGTATCACACGAAAGTTGTGAACAAATCAATGAGGATTTGCAGAAAATACATGCGTGGTGTAATGACTGGCAGTTATCTCTCAACATTAGTAAGTGTAACCTACTGCGTATAACAAGGCGAAAATCCCCATTAATGTACGAGTACAAAATAAATGATCAGTCTTTGGAAGCGGTAACATCAGTCAAGTATCTGGGTGTGACTATTCGAAATGGTCTCATATGGAATGATCAGATAGTCAAGTAACGGGTAAGGCGGACTCTATATTTCGGTTTATTGGTAGAATCTTGAAGCGATGCAGTCCTTCAACAAAGGAAATAGCTTATAATACGTTAGTTCATCCAGTCTTAGAGTACTGTTCGTCTGTATGGGACCCTTACCAGTTGGGTCTGATTCAAGAGATAGAGAAGGTCCAAAGAAGGGCGGCAAGATTCGTGACTGGTACATTTAGCCATCGCGAGAGCGTTACAGATCTCATAGAAAGTTTGAAGTGAGACACACTTGCAGATAGACGACGCGCTAAACGGAAGGGGCTGCTCAGTAAATTCCGAAATCCAATCTTCGCCGAGGATGTAGAGCATATATTATTAACACCAACTTTCAAACCGCGTAATGATCATCATTCAAAGATAAGGGAAATAAGAGCTCGTACTGAGGCGTTCGGACAGTCGTTTTTCCCTCGCACGATCCGCAAGTGGAACAGAGGGGGGGGGGGGGGGGGGAATATGACTTTGGCGCGAATTGTGCCCTCCGTCACACACCGCTTGGTGGCTAGCGGAGTATATATGTAGATGTAGATGTACTGATAACCAGATGTGTTAAATAGGCGTTCTTCTTTCCTAATATTCTACTACTGTGTTCCAAATACAGTCCACAGACGTCTAAGTTTCCATGCGGACTATTGCAGACAGGCTAAATAGTACTGACACGTCATGTGTGCCACGTAGGGATCTCAGCGATAAATCGTTGTATCACGAATATAGGTATTTAGAAGAAATAATGTCTATACTTAAACACACATACTGTCGACATATCATCGATATTAGTATATTCCTCCGATATATTGGATTTCCATACTACTTTCTACACAAATTGAGTTCTCAACGCAACTAACCACTACTTTTGTCATACGTCCTGTGAAATAAACTTAAAACGTAGATTCATTCAAGTTATTTCTGGTATGAGAGTGATATATGTCAAATAACACAAAAGATCCGAGGCATCGTAAAATGCATAAAATGATCAGTAAATATCACTGATCATTTGAGGTAAAGGAAAAAAAAGACAGTAAGTTTCGAAGATAAAGAAGGAAGGAAGAAAGATTTAGAGTTAACTTCCCGTCGACAGCGCAGTCATTAGAGTCGCAGCATAAGCTTTGATTAGGAAAGGATGAGGGAGGAAATCGCCTGTGTCCTTATCAAACGAACCTTCCCGGCATTTGCCTGGAGCGATATAGGGAAATTACGGAAAACCTAAATCTGGATTGGCCAGACGCGGATTTGAACCGCCGTCCTCCCGAATACGAGTCGACTGCGCTGGCTACTGCGCCACCTCGCACGGTTTCGTAGAAGATACTTTGAAAATTACACTGGGTGTGAGGACACTTTGGAATGATTCCTAACGATAGAGCGGTTTTTAATTTCAACAAACATTGTTAGAAATATTCTTATTTCGAGGCTTTAATTTCCGCCCATGCTGACTACTATGGAGCTGGAACTCTTAAATAATAGAACTTTCAATAATTACTATGATTAACAGAAGAGTTATATGGAGAAACCTATCTCATACCAAATACGACAATTCCATTACTAAATTGACTGAATAATCTCCGAATTAAAGCTGGACCACCCGTTTGAAAACTGCTCGTCTGAAGAAATTTGACAGAAGACTTATGGTCAGTGAGCAGATACATTTACATACTGTGCATATCCTTAGGATCAAATTTTATCATCGGCAACTCTAAAGTAGACTAAAAATCTAGATCCATTTCCGTGTTAAGAGGCCATTTTAGAACTCTGGAAAAATGCCAACGAAATTTTTTTTTTTTTTTTTTTTTTTGGAACTGTCTCACACACACTGGGGTGCAAATAACGATATCTGTTAATTTCGCTAATTTCTCAGCACTACTTATAATTTATAAACTCAGTTTCCTTTCAGAACTACATTAATTAAGTTCACTGAAATTAATCAGCTCTACAAAGTTCTCTGTTTTAAAAGAACTGAAAATATTACAGCTCTCACCTAAAAAAAAATACTAATCTCTGGAACAATTTTTATGTTTATTGAAACTCACATAGCCGGCCGGTGTGGCCGTGCGGTTCTAGGCGCTTCAGTCTGGAACCGCGTGACCGCTACGGTCGCAGGTTCGAATCCTGCCTCGGGCATGGATGTGTGTGATGCCCTTAGGTTAGTTAGGTTTAAGTAGTTCTAAGTTCTAGGGGACTGATGACCACAAATGTTAAGTCCCATAGTTCTCAGAGCCATTTGATCCATTTTTTTTTTTTTTGAAACTCACATATTTTTCAAGCAACAAATTTCGGTAATAACAAAAAACATGATTCAAATGGCTCTGAGTACTATGGGACTTAACATCTGAGATCATCAGTCCCCTAGAACTTAGAACTACTTAAACCTAAATAACCTAAGGACATCACACACATCCATGCCCGAGGCAGGATTTGAATCTGCGACCGTAGCGGTCGCGCGGTTCTAGGATGAAGCGGCTAGAACTGCTCGGCCACTTCGGCCGGTTCGGTAATAACACGCTCGTATCGAAAGCAACACTTTTTTGCCAATAAGAATCACCCTTTTTGACGTACCGAAAATCCAGTATTTCAAAAATATCGATATTATGCATCGAATATATCATCAACATAGGTATGACTAAAATCGAAAAGTCGGTACATCGAAACTACACGAAATGTTGCCGTCTCTGATGCCACGTTCTGCTGTGTTGTCCAATAATAGTGTAGACTGCGTAATGTCACCATGTAGAACAGCTGTTTTGTAGACCTTCATGGAGATGAATCCAATTTGTAAAGTCCCCAGTTTTTCCTATATCTATGGCTAACGCCACATGTCCGAGACTTGCCTTTCCTGTTAAATACTAATGTTACATGTGGAGACTCGGTTTCTGCCCCAGGCTCCCTAAAAATAATCATATGAGGAGGATTCTTTCTATGTCAGTTTTTCGTGAAATATTTGGTACGTTATTATTCTCTCACCAATCATGAATACCGTGATTTAAAAGTAAGCGTCATCATACATGCATTAACACCTAAATGAGTGCAAAATGTTCATCGCAGCAGACAGAAACTACAGAATGACACCATTAAGTGATCTGTCAAGTAGTAAGGTACGCTTTGCCTTGCGAATCTCCATGGCACCTCCCTTCGTACGCACATACCGAATTAATAAATGTTGCTAATAACTAAACCGCCGGCCGGGGTGGCCGAGCGGTTCTAGGCGCTACAGTCTGGAACCGCGCGTTCACTACGGTCGCCGGTTCGAATCCTGCCTCGGACATGGATGTGTGTGATGTCCTTAGGTTAGTTAGTTTTAAGTAGTTCTACGTTCTAGGGGACTGATGACCTCAGAAGTTAAGTCCCAAAGTGCTCAGAGCTATTTGAACCATTTTGAACTAAATCATTGTCGGAAAAATGTTACGTGATACCACGCTTCGGATTTGCTACATTTCATTTTACAAATATACGCCACTTTTTTCTTATTTAGAGAGAGGACAGTACACATGGCGAGTGCCCAAGATCGCTGACATCGCAACCCCAAATGAAGACCGATATCTGATCATTTCTGCATTGCGGCGTCTTAAGGCTACCTCCAGAGTACTGCAAGACTATCTCAGAAGAGCAACGGACCAGCTGTGTACGATCAGACTGTAAAAAAAAAAGTAGTTTACGAGAAAAGACCTTGTGATCCAGAAGTCCTGTTCGAGTACCCTATTTGTCACGACAACACTTAACAACTCGCCTTTGGTCCTGATTTTCTCATGTCAGCTGGCAACTTCCTCACTGGTAAAACATGTTATTCACAGACGAGTCCAGAATTTCTCTGATGCGATGTGATGGCCTTTTTCATGTGTGGAGATGCTGTGGTGAGCGGTAACTGCCAAATGTCGTCCAGGAATTCAGTAGATTCTGCCAAGATTTTGCGATGGTATGGGGAGGCCTCAGTTTTGAGTGCCGTAGGGATCTTGTCGTTGTCCATCGTCGCCTTACCGCAAGGTAGTGTTTGGAGCACGTGTTGGCTACCGCTTAAGGTGGTGACCCTGAATTCCTTTTCATGCAGGATAATGCCAGGGTCCATGTGTCGGGCGTCATCAGGGGTGTCTTGAGAAGGTTGCACATTGAAGTAATGGAGTGGCCAGAGGTGAGCCCCGATCTAAACCCCATAGGGCACATTTGGGGCATGCTTAACAGACGTGATCGTGGCTGTCCTGCTCAACTACAGATTGTCCAATAACTCTCAAGGGTTCCCATTGAATAATGGGAACGGGTACCACAGCGTGACTTCCTCACACTTCTAGAGATCATGCCAGGCAGGTATCAGGATATGATGAACGCTCATAGGGGGTATACACGTTATTGAAGCTCTCAGAGTCTAGCGAAAAACACTCAGGATGTTGGGATGAATGATTGTTTCTAGTTTTCGGCACCTGTGGGACTTTTCAATTCTTGTTATGTAAATGAACGAAAATGTTATGATGTTTTGTTGTATACTTAATTCGTGAAACATAAACGTATAGTTTGGCAATATACTCAGTCCTCAGTTACTGGTCAGTGAAATATGGCAGACGCTCGCATCACGTTCCCCTAACTCTTTTGAGCAGTGGATGTGAAAGAATGCCAGATTTTTAGCTACTTCAATCGCTCTGTGAGTTGGACTTGTGCTCCTCTATCAATTGTCATAGGTCTGGAGTTGCTGAGATTGATATCTAATCCATGTGATGGACTAATGTCCTTTACTTTTGTTAGTAGCTCGAAAAGTTCACCTTCGCTGCTCGCTAAAAGCACTGTGTCGAGCAAACCGTAGGTTGTTAATAATTCTTCCACTAATTGAGATCCCTTTAGTCCAACCATCAAGAACATTTCTAAAGATGTGTTCTGCGTAGATGTTGTGCAGCTGGGAGAATAAGAAGCAACAAACTGAGCAAAGTAAAGTGTAAATCAATGTATTTTAAAAAATCATAGCATTATACGATCGCGTAAATGGTCAACATGTTGACATACTTTTCACTGAGTGTGTACTTTAATTGGGAAAACTGACTCGTTCCACATCAAAGCAAGAGGTCACAATTTTGCCTTGCTTCATGGAATCTGCAAATAACTAACTTAGCAAAGGACGGAAACATAAAACTGATGAAGAAAACTGACTATCTAGAGGATGTGGGCTAAAAAGATGTTTCTTGTTGCCGTCTTCAGTCCGAAGAGCTACTCTATCCTGAGCAAGCCTCTTCGTCTCTGAATAACTACTGCAACTTACAGCCTTCTGTATCTGCTTACTGTATTCGTCTCTTGGTTCCCCACCACGGTTTGTACCCCCTCGCTTCCCTCCAATAATAAACTGGTGATCCCCTGATGTCTCAGAATGTGTTCTATCAAATTATCCCTTATTGTAGCCGGCCGGGGTGGACGAGCAGTTCTAGGCGCTACAGTCTGGAACCGCGCGACCGCTACGGTCGCAGGTTCGAATCTTGCCTCGGGCATGGGTGTGTGTGATGTCCTTGGGTTAGTTAGGTTTAAGTAGTTCTAAGTTCTAGGGGACTGATGACCTCAGAAGTTAAGCCCCATAGTGCTCAGAGCCATTTTGGAACCTTATTGTAGTGCAATATTGTTACGAACAATTTAAATTGGAAAGAACACATAGAAAATGTTGCGGGGAAAGCAGGACAATTAGAAAATGTTTTATTGGCAGGACAAATATAAAATGTAACAGATCTACTAAAGAGACTCCCTACATTACGCTTGTCCGTCCTCTTTTAAAATACTGCTGCGTGGTTTGGGATCCTTACCAGACAATAGTGACAGAGCTCATCGAGAAAGTTCAAAGAAGGGCAGCGCGTTTTGTGTCATCGCGAAACAGCGGAGAGAGTGTCACTGAAATGATACAGGATTTGGGCTGGACATTATTAAAAGAAATGCGTTTCTCGTTGCCACGGAATCTACTCACGAAATTCCAATCACCAACTTTCTCCTCCGAATGCGAGAATATTTTGTTGACACCGGCCTACATAGGGAGAAACGATCACCACGATAAAATAAATGAAATCAGAGCTTGTACGGAAAGATATAGGCGTTCGTTCTTTCCGCGCGCTATACGAGATTGGAATAATAGAGAATTGTGAAGGTGGTTCGATGAACCATCTGCCAGGCACTTAAATGTGATTTGCAGTCTATCCATGTAGATGTAGATGTAGTGAGGTTGTGCCACAAATTTCCTTTCTCTTTAATTCTATTCGGAACGTCCTCATTAGTTGCGTGATCAACCCACCCAGCCTTCAGAATTCTTCTGTAGCACCCCATTTCAAAAGCCCCTATTTTCTTCTTCTTGTCTAAATTGTTTATCGTTCATGTTTCACTTCCATACATGGCTGCACTCCAGACACATACCTTCAGGAAAGTTTTCCTAACACTTCAGAAACGTTTTTTCTTGCCATTTCCAGTCTATATTTTATATCTTCGCTACTTCGGCCACCAACAGTTATTTCACTGTCCAAATAGCAAACCTCAGGAATTGAAAACGCTTTCCGGATCACAACTTACTCGTAAGGGTTGCAATTACACCATTCTAGTCAGAATTTAGCAAGAGCAGAGAAATGAAACCAACAGCGTAGAACAGTGTTTCTCGGTAATGCAATTACTGGATTCTCTGGTCACGCATTCAGCGTTGCAAGGTTAGGCAGGAAGCACTTGCCCGCACCTAAGCTCGTTGGCATTTCACACCGCTGTAGCCTTGATGTGCGCTACAGGTATTGGCGAACGGGGCGGTTAAATGTCAGGTGGTCGATAACTGCCGCAAGCCGAAGCACTATAGGGGTTGCAGCCGTAGAGGGCAGTGTTAAACAGACGCACTTACGTACCGAAGCTAGTTTTACTCCATTCTGTGTATTCTTTTGCAGTCAGAATTTATTACGTGACGTACAAAATATTTCCATAACTATGGGTCAAACTTTCAGCTGTAAAGGAGACGCTTATCAGTAGCACAATAAGGATCCTTTGTCCGGAAACGATAAAATCAAACGAAAATAATCCAACACAGTTGTAGATAGCCAGCTGACAGCGCAAATTATCTAAGCATTGAGAGGAATAAATTTACGAACAAAGCCATAAATCTCGGACTAGAAGTCCTGATAACGTTTTCTCTAAGGACTGCCACAGTGGTCAGATCTGGGCCCGCACTTAGAATGTTAGTAATATCTCATCACTTCTCCCTCCTGTAAATATCATTTACGTGCCGGCGAAATCCATCTTTACTTAAGTGTCATATCTGAAATATCAACTCTGCGGTCTTCAACATGGACGACGATCTGTCATCAGTGCTCAGATGGGCGCAAAGTCTTGGTCTTAACTAAGAGGAAGTCACAAATAATTTTGGTATGTCATCTGCAGTTAATAGTTCTGAATTCCGTGAACAACTGGTCCCCTACCCGTCCTGTTGGTATCCTGAAACCACATCAAGAAACAATGAAGAAATTGTGTGTAACTTTGGATGAGCGTCTCAACTGCGCAGAAAATACACCACTGGCCATTAAAATTGCTACACCACGAAAATGACGTGCTACAGACGCGAAATTTAACCGACAAGAAGAAGATGCTGTGATATGCAAATGATTAGCTTTTCAGAGCATTCACACAAGGTTGGCGCCGGTGTCGACACCTACAACGTGCTGAAATGAGGAAAGTTTCAAACCGATTTCTCATACACAAACAGCAGTTGACCGGCGATGCCTGGTGAAACGTTGTTGTGATGCCTCGTGTAAGGAGAAGAAATGCGTACCATCACGTTTACGACTTTGATAAAAGTCGGATTGTAGCCTATCGCGATTGCGGTTTATCGTATGGCGACATTGCTGCTCGCGTTGGTCGAGACCCAATGACTGTTAGCAGAATATGGAATCGGTGGGTTCAGGAGAGTAATACGGAACGCCGTGCTGGGTCCCAACGGCCTCGTATCACTAGCAGTCGAGATGACAGGCATCTTATCCGCATGGATGTAACGGATCGTGCAGCCACGTCTCGATCCCTGAGTCAACAGATGGGGACGTTTGCAAGACAACGACCATCTGCACGAACAGTTCGACGACGTTTGAAGCAGCATGGACTGTCAGGTCGGAGACCATGGCTGCGGTTACCCTTGACGCTGCATCACAGACAGGAGCGCCTGTGATGGTGTACTTAACGATGGATCTGGGTGCACGAATGGCAAAACGTCATTTTTTCGGATGAATCCAGTTCTGTTTACAGCATCATGATGATCGCATCCGTGTTTGGCGACATCGCGGTGAACGCACATTGGAAGCGTGTATTCGTCATTGCCATACTGGCGTATCACCCGGGGTGATGGTATGGGGTGCCATTGGTTACACGTCTCGGTCACCTCTTGTTCGCATTGACGGCACTTTAAACAGTGCACGTTACATTTCAGATATGTTACGACCCGTGGCTCTACCCTTCATTCGATCCCTGCAAAACCCTACATTTCAGCAGGATAATGCACGACCGCATGTTGCAGGTACTGTACGGGCCTTTCTGGATACAGAAAATGTTCGACTGCTGCCCTGGCCAGCACTTCTCCACATCTCTCACCAATTGAAAACGTCTGGTCAATGGTGGCCGAGCAACTGGCTCGTCACAATACGCTAGTCACTACTCTTGATGAACTGTGGTGTCGTGTTGAAGCTGCATGGGCAGCTATACCTGTACACGCCATCCAAGCTCTATTTGACTCAATGCCCAGGCGTTTCAAGGCCGTTATTACGGCCGGAGGTGGTTGTTCTGGGTACTGATTTCTCAGGATCTATGCACCCAAATTGCGTGAAAATGTTCTAGTATAATATATTTGTCCAATGAATACCCGTTTATCATCAGCATGTCTTCTTGGTGTAGGTGTTTTAATGGCCAGTAGTGTACTATTGCCAAGTGCTGGAAGAATTTCATTTGTCTCTAGCCCTCCAGAAGTTTCAGAACATACAACAAATTTATCTGGGTGTGGATTATCTCGTTTGTTGACTGACCGTGTATAGTTTTGCGATTTTTAAGAAATAAAAAATCGAAGCTTGAAATATTTTTAAAAATGGAACTTGTGTTTTACTTTCAAAACGTGATGACAGTGAAACAAACTCCGTCATTCGTACTCGAATAACATACGAACCCATTTTAGTGCTATGATGTACGTGATAACAGGCTCCTCGATTGCCTCGTTTTCGCGTTCTTCCTCTTCTTACCACACATTGTTCACTATGCCTTTACACCCGCCAGTCAACTGCGCAAACCCCTGTACATAGGCATCGCTAATCACTCGCGGATGTTCTCGTCATCTGCGTCTCCACAACCAAACATTTGTTTCACGAGATCTGTCAGAAGATTACATTATCACTCCTCCACCACTCTACCGATTTTTCGACGTCCCAGAAAAAGAGAGCAGCTAGTTAAAAGCGAATGAGAAACAGAAAAAAACTGGACGGTTATTTCCATCATTGGAATGGCAACAAATGATCCGAAATACAGTGTTTTTTTAAGTGTAATTCTGTAAACATTTGGTCAGTTTCCAGCGATCAGCGCGTAATCTATGCAAGGTGCTTTCTAATGCGACATAGAGAAAGTTTCGTAAATGCAGTAAACAGCAGTTTCCGGTAAAAATATGTAACCAGTTTGTTTTTAAAAGGCCATATATTCTTACAATAGGCAGTATTTGTGAGAACTAGAAGAAAAGTTCCCGTAGTTACATGTTCGGAAATCAATACCTGTTGACATATGGGCCGTTGAAGGACTACTGTTCACTGTCTGCGTTTTATTTACAAGTGGGCCAGGTTTCACAAGGGATGACAGAGGAAATTGGTAACTACAATGTGCACTTGTGGACAGATCCATATCCTCGAACAATCACTGAGGTGAGGCATCGGGATCACTGTATGGGTAGGGATTGTCGGTCACAGGTTCGCAGGGCCATAATCTTCACCATAAAGAGTAAAAGGTGCTGCGTATCACCGATCTGTGAGAGATGAATGCCTGAATCCATGGGATTTCTGTCCATTGGGACACTTAAAGCCATAGGGATAAGCCCAACCCGTCGACAACGTGCAGACATTACAGGTGCGTGCGACCAATGCTTGTGACGCAGTCTGAATGGAGCCAGGTGTATTGGAAAGGGTGTGTGATTCATTGCGAAGAAGGATCGGAGGATGTGTGTTAATGACATGCAGCATTGCCTGTAATGTCTACTTCTACGTAACAGACAGACAAGAATGAGAGGACAGACTGGCCCACATCTTAATAGGTACTGGTTTCCAGACATATCTTTGTAGGAAATTTTCTTCTAGCTTTGGCCATTACTGGCTCCTGTAGGAGTATATGACACTTTTTTTAACACCCTTTATTTTGGTTTACCCATGTTTTTCGGTTACCCATGCTCGCTCGGATCCGCATTAATCGGAATATTCGATAACTTGTTGAATTTCCACAGAATGCGAAACATAGTCTTGTACCCCCAATTCTTTACAGAATCAAAGTCCCATGTACAAAACAGATTAAAACATTTGATTACTTTACAAATATTTTATTTTATTTTAAGTGTACAGGATGATTCTTACTAACGTTTAAAAAACACGAAAGCGACGTAGATGACGCTGAGCAAGTAATTTAATATAAGACACAAGGCATCGCCAATTTTGGATGTTATTCCAGTAGTGGATGGCAAATCTTGAACATGTCGGAACAGTCTTCAGGTATGTGGCCAGACATTCTACACACCAAAGTGAATAGTCGTTTTGTTGTCACTTCCCCAAATGATGACTTCAGAAATTCTGATGGGATGTTATCTATCCCTTCTGCCTTATTTGATCTTAAGTTCTCCAAAGCTCTCTTAAATTCTGAATCTAATGCTGGATCCCCTATCTCTTCTAAATCGAATCCTGTTTCTTCCTCTATCACATCAGGCAAATCTTCCCTCTCACAGTGGCCTTCAATGTACTCTTTACGCCTATCTGCTCTCTCTCCTGTGCATTTAAGAGTGGGATTTCCGTTGCACTCTTAATGCTACCACCCTTGCTTTTAATTTCACCAAAGGTTATTTTGACTTTCCTATATGCTAAGTCAGTCCTTCCGACAATCATTTCTTTTTCGATTTCTTCACATTTTTCATGCAGCCATTTCGTCTTAGTTTTCCTGCGCTTCCTATCCCATTTATTTAATTCTTCTCCGACTTTTATTTCTGTATTCCTGAATTTCCCTGAATATTTTGTACTTCCTTCTTTCATGGATCAAATGAAGTATTTCTTCTGTTACCCATGATTTCTTCGCAGGTACCTTCTTGGTACCTAAGTTTTTGTTTCCTACTTCTGTGATTGCCCTATTTAGGTGTCCATTCCTCTTCAACTGTTTTGCCTACTGAGCTATTCCTTATTGCTGTATCTGTAGCCTTAGAGAACTTCAAGCGTATCTCGTCATTCTCTAGAACTTATTTGCGTATTGGTTCTTCCTGACTAATCTCTTGGACTTCAGCCTACTCTTCATCACTATAAGTTGTGATCTATGTCTCCTTCTGGGTACCCCCTTACAATCCAGTAATTGATTTCGAAACCTCTGTCTGACCATGATTTAATCTAACTCAAATTTTCCGGTATCACCCGGCCTTTTCCAAGTATACCTCCTCCTCTTGTGATTCTTGAACAGAGTATTCGCTGTTACTAGGTGAAATTTATTGCAGAACTCAATTAGTCTTTCTCCTCTCTCATTCCTTGTCCCAAGTCCATATTTTTCTGTAACCTTTTGTTCTACTCCTTCCCCTACAACTGCATTCCAGCCCCCCGTAGCTATTAGATTTTCATCTCCCTTTACCTTCTCTAATACCCTTTCGATGTCCTCATATACTTTCTCCATTTCTTCATCTTCAGCTTGCGACGACGGAATGTATACCTGAACTATCGTTGGAAGTGTTGGTTTGCTGTCGATTCTGATAAGCACAACCCTATCGCTGAACAGTTGACAGTAGCACATACTCTGCCCTGTCTTCCTATTCATAACGAATTCTACTCCCGTTATAGCATTTCCTGCTGCTGTTGATATAACCCTATACTCATCTGACCAGAAAACCTTGTCTTCTGCCCTTTTACTTCACTGACCTCTACTACATCTAGACTGAGCCTTTTCATTTTCCTTTTCAGATTTTCTAGCTTCCCTACAATGTTCAAGCTTCTGATAGTCCGCACCCCAACTCTTAGAACTTTATCCTTGCGTTGGTTATTCAATCTTTTTCTCACTGGCACCTTCCCTTTGGCACCCCCTCCTGGAGATCCGAATGGGGGAATGTTTTGCCAATGGAAAGATCGTCATGACACTTTTTCAGTTACAGGCCATATATCCTGAGGCTATACGTTGTGTGTCTTTAATGCAGTGGTTTCCATTACATTTTGCATCCTCGTGCTGTTGATCACTGCTGATTCTTCTGCCATTAGGGGCAGTTTCCCACCCCAAGGACAAGAGAGTGCCCTGAACCTCTGTCCACTCCTCCGCCCTCTTTAACAAGGCCGTTGCCAAAATGAGGATGACTTCTTATGCTGAAAGTCTTCGGCCGCCAATGCTGATTATTAATCAAATTGAAGAGGTGGTGGGTTTCGAACCCGGTTTCATTATTAAGCGAACACCCTACCCCTAAGCCACGGATCCACTACAGCACGGGTCTGTCTCCAAGACACGGACAATTCTACTGCTGAAAGATGACATCGCCGTCAGGGAAGACATAAAACATGAAGGGATGCAGGTGGTTCGCAGCTGTCTTCAGTTACTTCGACAGGTCCCAAACAAGCGCAAGAGAAAGTCTTCCATTGCATAATACTGCTGCCATCAGCCTGCGTCCGCGGCGCGCTGCACTTTTCGAGCCGCCGTTCACCTCAATGACGGCGTTTGTGGAGACGGCCAGAGATCTAGTGTAGCAAAAATGTGATTTACCCAAAGAGCCGACACGTTTCCATTGATCGACGTTCGAATCCGGATGATCCCGCGTCCACTGCAATCGTAAATGACGATGCCGTTGGGTCAACATGAGACCACGTAGGGGTGGTATGCTGCGGAGCTCCATGTTCAACAATGTACAATGAACTGGGTGCTCCGAACCACTTGTGCGTGTTCCAGCATTGTGCTCTTTCGGCAAAGATGCCACAGATCATCACCTTCCCTACTTTATAGAGCAGACAACCCCTCAAAACCACGCGTTCTGTGAAGAGTCGTGGACATCCAACCATTTAGCGCCTAATGGTAGTTTCACTGTCCTTCTACCTCTTTCCGTAGATGTTCACCACAGAAGCACATGAACATTGGACTAGCCTCACCGTTTTCTACGTAATAATAGTCTGCCCTTTGTCAGAGTCGCTTATCTCAATGGAGTTCACCATTTGCAGCCCTTACCTGCGCCAGGGAGATCCTCCGTCCGTGTCTGCTCTGCTTACTTTTTGTCACCGCGTCACGTGCACGCTTCGGCACCAGTGGGCAGTGTGGTCACAAGGTTTTGGCTTACAAGTGTGTGCCCGCATGGTACCACTCTACAGATCGACGTCGGAGCCAATGTGTTGCTGCATCAGTAACCTCCCTATCATCCACTTAGTGTTTTCCGCGGTGTGCGTCCTTTATTGGGCCAGACAGGTGGGTGTAGGAAGGTAGGAGATCCAGGCTGTAGGGTGGACGACGAAGAACCGTCCAATGAAGTTTTGTGAGTTCCTCTCGGGTGCGCAGTCGTCTCTGTGGCTTTGAGTAACCATGGAGAAAGAGACGTCCGTTTGCGTTTTTGTGACGACGAATGCGCTGAAGAGGTTTCTTCAGTTTCCTGAGGGTAACGCAATACACTTCCGAGCCGTTCGTTGCACCATGAGGGGACACATCCTTCTGAATACCGGAAGACCGTCACCATGTTACCGGCTGAGGATGAGGATTTAAACTTTTTCTCTGGAGGAGAAAAGTTGTGGTACCTCTCCATGCAGTGTCGTTTTGTTTGCGATTCGAAGTAATGAAGCCATGCTTCATCGCCAGTGACGATGTTCGACAAAAATTGTCACAATTAGCCTTGTAGCGCACGAGCAATTTTACACAGATGGTCCTTCGATGCTCTTTATGGCCTTTTGTTAGGCGGAGAGGAGCCATCTAAAAAAATGGTTGAAATGGCTCTGAGCACTATGGGACTTAACATCTCTGGTCATCAGTCCCCTAGAACTTAGAACTACTTAAACACGAGCAATTTTACACAGATGGTCCTTCGATGCTCTTTATGGCCTTTTGTTAGGCGGCGAGGAGCCATCTAAAAAAATGGTTGAAATGGCTCTGAGCACTATGGGACTTAACATCTCTGGTCATCAGTCCCCTAGAACTTAGAACTACTTAAACCTAACTAACCTGAGGACATCACACACATCCATGCCCGAGGCAGGATTCGAACCTGCGACCGTAGCAGTCGCGCGGTTCCGGACTGAGCGCCTAGAACCGCTAGACCACCGCGGCCGGCTGAGGAGCCATCTGGAACACAGCTTTGAGTACCCCAACCGAGTGACGAGTGTGCCAGCACTACCTACGAAGACGTCCAGTTTAGCAGCGAGGTGCTTGTTTCTGATCCGCGGATAACTAAGTTTAGGCAGCCTTGTTACGACGATGACTGACGCTTTGCTCAACGACTCACCGTTGTTGTGTTCACTGCCAGGTCGCCGTAAGCACTCCGCAAGCGATTACAAATGTCTGTGATGCTCTGGTATTCCGCCAAAGGAAAATTCATGACAGCTCTGCTTGGAAAGCACCTTCGTTACAGACGCCATGTTGAAGCCTACGTATAGCGTCGCCACCTATCGGAACTTTAGGAAAACATAGAGGTTGAGGGTTGGGTTGGTTGGGTTGTTTGTGGGAAGAGACCAAACTGCGAGGTCATCGGTCTCGTCGGATCAGGGAAGGACGGGGAACGAAGTCGGCCGTGCCCTTTCAGAGGAACCATCCCGGCATTTGCCTGGAGCGATTTAGCGAAATCACGGAAAACCGAAATCAGAATGGCCGGACGCGGGATTGAACCGTCGTCCTCCCGAATGCGATTTCAGTGTGCTAACCACTGCGCCACATAGAGGTTGAATTGGAAATAATCCAGCAATGACTCACAACAAATTCTGCATTTTTTAAACTGAAATATGCCGTGAAAGAAATACGTTTCATTACTTATTGTACGGCCTTCGTAACAGCGAAGAGAAATATGGCTTACCTTCGCCTGTAGCAGTCCTCAAATCAGTATCCTGTTCTTCATTTACTTCCAACACAGCTCAGCTTTTTCTGCCTTGCGAATCGAGATAGCTAACAGTCCTGAAACCATCGCAGTTGACGCAGAGCTTCGAGCAATGGAGGCCTGTTTTTCGGCAGCTGTAATAGTAGCCACGACACCTAGCCTTTGCAGGCGATACAGGTAAAAATAACATCGGGCGCTGTCAGCTGAAGCATAGTGATTGGAACAAGGCGTTGCTTGGATCTCTTCTAGCCCCATTCCTCGTGATTGTTATTTTTGGCCAGCCACTGCTACACCTGGTGGTACACTTGGAGAATATGGTGGCAAGCAGCATTTGCAGTTCATGGCAGAGAACTGATGCTGGTAGTTGATCTGAATGCCGATATAATGTAGCTACTGCATCTGAGGTGTTTCAGAGACTCTCTTGCCGGCCGTTGTGGCCGAGCGGTTCTAGGCGCTTCAGTCCGGAACCGCGCTGCTGCTACGGTCGCAGGTTCGAATCCTGCCTGGGGCATGGATGTGTGTGGTGTTCTTAGGTTAGTTACGTTTAAGGGGGGTAGGACGTCAAACGAGCCGACTTGGAGCAGGAGAGGCATCACAGGACATTTTAATTTCCAGTGTCTATACTTTTACCAATAAATTCATAAAACTTTGTCAGCATCACCAGGAAGGATTCAGGATTCACACTCATTGCAGTGGAAGTTCGAAAACATAACAAAATAATTTTTTTACGTGTGAAATTTCATATTTTTTCACTTACTAATTGCTGCATTTGTTGCTATAGGTACACTTTTCTGCATAAGTTACAGAGATTCTTCGATGGATTTTGCTCAGCATACATACCGTACTTACAGGTGTATGAAACTATAGAATTTATTTAATTTATGAAAAAACGGATGATCTCAAGTATTTTAAACTTCATGTTTAGAAAAAACACAAATTTTGTAGTTAATTACCTAAATTTTTACCACAGTTTTTAATAGATTTGGAAAATTCTAGAGTTTCATACACCTTTAAGTATGGTTTGTATGCTGTGCTAAATTCATCGAACCATCTCTCTTACTTATGAAGAAAAGTGTACCTATAGCACTGAAAAAAAATGATGAAATTTTACATGTAAAAAAAGTTACTTCGTTATGTTTTCGAACTTCCACTGCCATGAATGTGAATTCTGAATCCTTCCTGCTCATGCTGACAACGTTTTATGAATTTCTTTGTAAAAGTATAGACAGTGGAAATTAAAAAGTCCTGTGGTGCCTCTCCTGCTCCAAGTCGGCCCGTTTGACGTCCTACCCCCCCTTAAGTAGTTCTAAGTCTAGGGGACTGATGAACTCAGATGTCAAGTCCCATAGTGCTTAGAGCCATTTCAAGAGACTCTCTTCTTACACCACCAAACAATTTGGTGAGGAACCTGTTGCCACGCTCCACTATTGCCTCCTTGTCCACGTTCTTCCCCGGTATCTCTAAATAATTGTATGTCCATTTCAGGGTTTTTCTGCGATGTATTGAAGCACTTCACTTTGCCCTGATTGTAAAGAGCAGAAGTAGTGTCACAGCCACAGACTGCAGGCAACAACAGGGTATTCTCTGGAGCAGGGTGGCCAATTCACTAGGGAGAGTAAAGCAACTGTGGGATTTTCCCCCTCCCTGGTTTCACCAATAATACATTACGTACTTTGTTAATTGAGACCTGTTAAAATGACGAGAAGGTAGACATCTTCCTTAACAACTAAGACATCTGAAATTGTGGGGATCAAAAATAGTGTGTTGTTGATAATCAAGGTGTCAGCATTTTCCACAGATTGCTTGGAAACTATGCATATTATGTCCAATTTTTCTATTAACGATGATATTAAGCGGTCCTTCTTGTTTGAATTAGAGAGGAATTTTTCCTGAGAGACACGTGCTACCATATTTTCGTTGAAGATTGTTTCTACGGAGCTGTGTTCGTGGGACCTTCTTGGTCGCCCTTTCTCCTTGGTGTCGGTGCTCAGCTTGTCAGGATAACCATCACACACTACAATAGATCTTGAATTCTTGGAGGTATGTTCCGTCTATGCAACTAATTGAAGGCACTTTGTTCATTGCCATATGGGTTTCGCTTCTCTCATTTGTGAAGGATCTTCAGTAGCCTGTAATACATGTTTCTTTTTATACTTATAACAAATATATTATGCAATTGTTACAGTATCCTTCCTTGGGATGTTGTTCAATTCGCTCGCCACACTGGCTTGAATAACGTGTCCGGTATGTCGTCAAAGCACTGACTATGCATGTGAATTTCTTCACTTTGTCGTTTTGTGGTAAGACCATATTGATAACACTAAGTCTTATCGCATATGATGATTTTTTCCGCAAAGGAAGTGTCCACGTTTTGCCTTTCAATCAAATCGCTGCAGGCGTCCGCGCGCCGAAGTTTGTTTGGGAGTCAAGATGTGCGGAACAAACTTTGCACAAAATTTTTCTTCTTCTCAACATTATGGATAATGTACTGAACACTTCATTCAGAGATATTGCTCCATTGCGATTTGACACAACAACATCGACACAATGCGGCTGCACATCCACTACTTAAATGACAGGTCGTATGCACACCTGTTTACACAGTTATTAGCTCAAGCTGCTACCGTAGTTTCTGCGTCGAAGTCGTTTAAACGCCAGCAATAAAAACAATCTCGCAATTTTTTGGACGGGAGGTATACTTATTTATTTATCTGTTTCTGAAAACTTTCCTCCCTCTGTGATTAGAGAAGGTTGTAGAAAAATATAGAATCCTAATTAATTAGGAATATTTTAAAATGAACTAACGAAATAGAAAACAAAACTGAATATATTAATCTACTTAAATATTTTCAATTATATGGATCTATTTTATTGTCCTTCGGCTGCTGCTACCTCGATATGTCCTAGAGTATTGCCTGCACTGAGTGGGAAAATAACTTTCACTTACAGCCACCTGTCCAATGGTCGAGTAAAACAGAAGTGATATCTGACGTTCCTCAAGATAGTGTTATAGGCCCTTTGCTGTTCCTTATCTATATAAGCGATTTGGGAGACAATCTGAGCAGCCGTCTTTGGTTGTTTGCGGATGATGCTGTCGTTTATCGACTAGTAAAGTCAGCAGAAGATCAAAACAAACTGCAAAACGATTTAGAAAAAATATCTGAATGGTGCGAAAAGTGGCAGTTGACCCTAAACAACGAAAAGTGTGAGGTCATCCACATGAATGCTAAAAGGAACTCGTTAAATTTTGGTTACACGATAAATCAGTGTAATGTAAAAGCCGTAAATTCAACTAAATACCTACGTATTACAACTAAGAAAAACTTAAATTGGAAAGAACACATAGAAAATGTTGTGGGGAAGGGTAACCAAAGACTGCGTTTTATTGGCAGGACACTTAGAAAATGTAACAGACCTACCAAGGAGACTGCCTACACTACGCTTGTCCGTCCTCTTTTAGAATACTGCTGCGTGATGTGGGATTCTTACCAGGTAGGACTGACGGAGTACATCGAAAAAGTTCAAAGAAAGGCAGCACGATTTGTATTATCGCGAAATATGGGAGAGAATGTCACAGAAATGATACAGGATTTGGGCTGAACATAATTAAAAGAAAGGTTTTTTCGTTGCGACGGAATCTTCTCACGAAATTCCAATCGCCAACTTTCTCCTCCGAATGCGAAGATATTTTGTTGACACCGACCTACATAGGAAGAAACGATCACCAGCCCTGTATATCCGTATTCTGCAGTGCGAGTTGTCACCTGGATAGCAGGCGGCTTAGTATGTCTTGAGCCACCATTACTTCTTACGAGTTTCGTTCGTAATCTGATACTACCTATTTAAATAACATTTAATACGGTAACTATAATTAACTGTACAATTATGAGCTACTCGGAAAACATCGTATCATCAGAACGCTTTGCAGATTAACATATCGTCGTATTTCTCTAAATCTGTAAACACAGTACACTCACCAGGCGACGTTATTATGACACTGTACTTCTTCCCCATGTGCGTCTTCCGAGCGCTTCACTCCCTCCTGACTTTATTTTTGTGGATGACGATGGGCGACCGGATCGGACAGCGCAAGTTGAAGAGCTCCCTAGCCCAGGTTAAAGAGCTCTTGGAATGAAAAGCCATTGACCGAATGGACTGGCCTGCTCATTCCCCCAGTTTCATTGAGTATGTGTGGGATGCATTGTGGAGCCGTACTACAGCACGTCCACATGCACCAACAACAACCCAGCAGTTGTGGAGCCCGCTGGTGGAGAATGGAAGGCAACACACTACTAGGAGAACTCCTTACTAACCTTGTGGCCAGCATAGGAGCACGCTGCAGATCACGCATCGTATTAAGAACTATATCCAGGGAACCATCATAAAGCATGGAGACTTGAGTGTCATTATTGTCTTTGAATAAAAGAGTCACTTCTGTTCGCCTCATTGCGTATTTGTTTCAGTTACCTTCTGTACTTTCTGCAGCAGTTCTTTCTATGTTACTGGGCAGTGACACATCACGCTAAATTAGTTCAGTCCTTATATTTTACGCAACAGCGTATATACTATGTGATCAAAACTATCCGGACACCTGGCTGAAAATGACTTACAAGTTCGTGGCGCCCTCCATCGGTAGTGCTGGAATTCAACATGGTGTTGGCCCACCAATAGCTTTAATGGCAGCTGCCAACTCTCTCAGGCGCGCGTTCAATAAAGTGCTGGAATGAAACTTCCCGGCAGATTAAAGTGTGTGCAGGAGAGCTCCTGTAAAGTTTGGAAGGTAGGAGACGAGGTACTGGCAGAAGTAAAGCTGTGAGGACGGGGCGTGAGTCGTGCTTGGGAATCTCAGTTGATAGAGCACTTGCCCGCGAAAGGCAAAGGTCCCGAGTTCGAGTTTCGGTCCGGCACACACTTTTAATCTGCCAGAAAGTCTCATATCAGCGCACACTCCGCTGCAGAGTGAATATCTCATTCAAGTCCTGGAATGTTCCTTGGGGAATGGAAGCCCATTCTTCACGGAGTGCTGCACTGAGGAGGGCTATCGATGTCGGTCGGTGAGGCCTGGCACAAAGTCGGTGTTCCAAAACATCCCAAAGGTGTTCTGTAGGATTCAGGTCAGGACTCTGTGCATGCCTGTCCATTACAGGGATGTTATTGTCGTGTAACAACACCACCACAAGCAGTACATTATGAACAGGTGCTCGATCGTGTTGAAAGATGCAGTCATCATCTCCGAATTGCTCTTCAACAGTGGGAAGCAAGAAGGTGCTTAAACATCAATGTAGGCCTGTGCTGTGATAGTGCCACGCAAAAGAACAAGGGATGTAAGCCACCTCCACGAGAAACACGTCCACACCCTAAGACCACCGCCTCCGAACTTTACTGTTGGCTCTACACGCGCTGGCAGGTTACGTTCACCGGGCATTCGTCATCTCCCCATCTCCACACCCTGCCATCTGATCGCCACATTGTGCACCATGATTCGCCACTCCACACAACGTTTTCCCACTGTTCAGTCGTCCAATGTTTACGCTCCTTACACGAAGCCAGGCGTCGTTTGGCGTTTAAGGCGTGATGTGTGGTTTATGAGCAGACGCTTGACCATGAAATCCAAGTTTTCTCACCTCCCGCCTAACTGCCACAGTACTTGCAGTGGATCCTGATGCAGTTTGGAATTCCTGTGTGATGATCTGGATTGATGTCTGTCTATTACATACTACAGCCCTCATCAACTGTCGTTGGTCTCTGTCAGTCAACAGACGAGGTCGGCCTGTACGCTTTTCTGCTGTACGTGTCCCTTCACGTTTCACTTCACTATCACATCGGAAACAGTGGACATGGGATGTTTAGGAGTGTGGGAATCTCGAGACGTATGACAAGTGACACCCTATCACTTGCCCACGTTCGAAGTCCGTGAGTTCCGCGGAGCGCCCGATTCTGCTCTCTCACGATGTCTAATGACTACTGAGGTCACTGATATGGAGTACCTAGCAGTAGGTGGCAGCACAATGCACCTAACATGAAAAAGTATGTTTTTAGCGGTGTCCGGATACTTTTGATCGCATAGTGTATGTAGTCTCATTTTCAGCTATTTTTAATTTATTGTTTCTGCACTACCGTTGCATTTTTGAGAGCACATGGTTTTGCATTTCTTTTCAAGCTTCCGTCTTAAATCCGCCTCAGCCACCACCAAAGTACTATCAGCGTAACCCACAATTCCATTCTCTTCATCGGACCCGTCCAACAATTTCAGCTGTGTCTAAATTGTCAAGTCTCAAAATATTGGTTCACATATATGTTGAGAGTCCAGACAAACGTGTGATTCCTGAAGAGGAGGAGCAGCCTTTTCAGTAGTTGCAGGGACAACAGTCTGGATGATTGACTGATGTGGCCTCGCAATATCAACCAAATCGGCCTTGTTGTACAGCTGAAAGCAAGGGAAATCTACAGCCTTAATTTTTCTCGAGAGCATGCAACGCTACTGTACAGTTAAATTACGATGACATCCTCTTGGGTAAAATATTTGGATCTCTGGGTTGGGTCGTTATCAGAAGAAACAAAACTGGCGTTCTACGGATCGGAGCGTGGAATGCCAGATCCCTTGATCGGGCAGATAGGTTAGAAAATTTAAAAACAGGAATGGGTAGATATTGTAGGAGTTACAGAAGTTCGGTGGCAGGAGGAACAAGTCTTCTGGTAAGGTGAAGACAGGGCTATATACACAAAGTCAAATAGGGGTAATGCAGGAGTAAGTTTAATAATGAATAAAAATAGGAACGTGGATAAGCGACTATGAATAGCGTAGTGAACGCATTATTGTAGCGAACGCCCACATCCTTCTCAGTAGCACAAGTTTAAATGCCGCAGATGATGAAAAGATTGAAGAAATGTATGATGAGATAAAAGAAATTATATAGATAGTTAAGAGAGACGAAATTTTAGTAGTCATAGGGGACGGAAATTCTATAGTAGGAACAGCAAGAGAAGGAAAAATAGTAGGTGAATATGGACTGGGGGAAAGAAATTAACGAGGAAGCCGCAAGGTAGAATTTTTCACAGAGCATAATTTAATCACAGCTAACACTTGGTTTATGAATAATAAAAGAAGCTTGTTTACGTGGAAGAGACCTGGAGACACCGGAAGGTTTCAGATTGATTATATAATGGTAAGACAGAGGTTTCGGGGCCAGATTTTAAATTGCAAGACAATTCCAGGGGCAGATGTGGGCTCTGACCGCAATTTTTTGGTTATGAACTGTAGATTAAAACTGAAGAAACTGCAAAAATGTAGGAATTTAAGGAGATGGGATCTTGATAAACTGACTAGAACAGGGAAAGGAATAGAATAGAAGAAGAATGGGTAGCTTTGAGAGATGAAATAGTGAAGGCAGCAGAGGATCGAATGGGTAAAAAGATGAGGACTAGCAGAAATCCTTGGGTAACACAAGAAATATTGAATTTAATTGATGAAAGGAGTAAATATAAAAATGCTGTAAATGAAGCAGGTGAAACGGAATTAAAACGTATAAAAATGAGACTGACAGGAAGTGCAAAATGGCTGAGCAGGAATGACTAGAGGACAAATGTGTGACTAGGGGAAAGATATATGCTGCGTACAGGAAAATTAAAGAGACCTTTGGAGGAAAGAGAACCACCTGCATGAATGTCAAGAGCTCAGACTGAAAACCAGTCCTAAGCGAAGAAGGGAAAGCCGAAAGGTGGAAGCAGTATATAAAGAGTCTATACAACGGAGATGTGCTTGAGCGTAATGTAATGGAAGTGGAACAGGACACAGATGAAGATGAGATAGGAGGTATGATAACGCGTGAAGAATTTGACAAAACACTGAAAGACCTAAGTCGAAACAACACCCCGGGAGTAGACAACATTTTGTTAGAACTACTGATAGTCTTGGGAGAGCAAGCCGTAACAAAACTCTTCCATCTGATGAGCAAGATGTGTGAGACAGGCGAAATACCCCCAGACTTCAAGAATAACATAATAATGGCAATTTCAAAGAAAGCGAGTGCCGACAAGTATGAAAATTTCCGAACTATCAGTTTAATAAGTCAGGGTTGCAAAATACTAAAACAAATTCTTTACAGAAGAATGGAGAAATTAGTACAAGCCGACATCGGGGAAGATCAGATTGATTTGGGAGGAATTTAGGAACAAGTGAGGCAATACTGACCCTACATCTTCTCATAGAAGGTAGGTTAAGGAAAAGAAAACCTACATTTATAGCATTTGTAGACTTAAAGAAAGCTCTTGACAGTGTTTACTGGAATACTTTATTTCAAATTCTAAATATGACAGGGATCAAATACAGGGAGCGAAAGGCTATTTACAACTTGTACAGAAACCAGATACCAGTTATAAGAATCTAGGGGTATGAAAGGGAAGCAATGGTTGAGAAAGGAGTGACACAGAGTTGTAGCCTACCTCCTATATTTTTCAATCAGTATATTGAGCAAGCAATAAAGGGAGCAAAAGAAAAAATTTGTAGTAGGAATTAAAGTCCAGGAAGATTATACAAAGACTTTGTGGTTTACCGATGACATTACAATTCTGTTGGAGTCAGCAAAGGACTTGGAAGAGCCAGTTGAACGGAACGGACAGTGTCTCGTAGGGAGAACAGAAGATGAAAATCAACAAAATAAAATCGGGAGTAATGGAACTTAGTCGAATTAAATCAGGTGATGCTGGCGAATTAGACTAGGAAATGAGACACTTAAAGTGAAACGTCCCCTTAGAAAAATTATGAGTGACAGTGCTGGAAAAACTCTTACGTTATTTGATTTTCAAACAGTTGAGCAAAACTCAACTTACTCAAACAGTTTTTTCTTTACTTATTCTGATCATCACTAAACTGACACACAATATTTTTTTAGCGCAACGCAATCTGGCTTTCAATAATCCCTACAAAAGAATGGCCCTGACTAACAATAAGCTATACCTTTCATGAATCACTTACCTCACAAAAATCTTCGTTACTCGAACTACTGCAATACAGCGAGCACCAATACTGCCAGCTAAATAAAAGATTCTAACTACTGAAGGCACTAACTACGGATAGGCATAGTTAGCAAATGAAAGATTTTGATAGAGAACAAACAATGTATTTACCTTAATAATCATATATAAATTCATGACATCCATCTTTACAAATTTCCTTTTTCTGGCGGACACACGTCCAGATCGTCCGCTTATAGTAACCTCTCAAAACTCTGGCATCTCTCTCTACACATCCACCACTGCTGGCGCCTCACATCCAACTGCCCGACGCTATGCGCTGTTCACATCCAACTGCCCAACACCACACAAGCGAATATTCCAACAATGAGTCCAACCAGCGACAGATGCACAAAGCACAGTCAGTGATTTTCATACAGAGCGCTACGTGGCGTTACCAACATAAAAACCTAAACAGCCTACTTACAAAAGTAGTAGATGAGTTTTGCTATTTGGGCAGCAAAATAACTGATGATAGTCGAAGCACAGAAGATATAAAATGTAGACTGGCAATGGCAAGAAAAGCGTTTTGGAAGAAGAGAAATTTGTTAACATCGAATATAGACGTAAGTATGAGGAAGTCATTTCTGGAAGTATTTGTATGTAATGTAGCAATGTATGGAAGTGAAACATGGACGATAAACAGTTTAGACAAAAAGAGAATAGAAACTTCTGCAATGTGGTGCTACAGAAAAATGCTGAAGATTAGATGGGTAGATCACGTAACTAATTAGAAGGTACCGAATAGAATTGGGGAGAAAAGAAATTTGTGGCACAACCTGACTAGAAGAAGGGATCGGTATGTAGGACACATTCTGGAACAGCTAGAGATCGCCAATTTAGTACTGGAGGGAAGCTTGGGGGTGGGGATAAAAATCGTAAAGGGAAACCAAGAGATGAATACAGCAAGCAAATTCACAAGGATGTAGGCTGCAGTAGTTACTCGAAGATGAAGAGGCTTGTACAGGATACAGTAGCATAGAGAGCTGCTTGAAACCAATCTTCGGACTGAAGACCACAACAACAGCATAGCCCTTAGTAATCTTTTTTGTTACCTTGTGTCGCCCGGCAGATTATTCGACTGTGCAAACCCGTACATATTGCATACACAAACTGTGACAAAAGAAGCACTAAACAGTCTGTCGGTCAGGGCGGTGAGCGGGCGTTGTGATAGTCCAGCCCCAGCATCTGGGCGGATACACGCTCGCGTGGTTCAGGAAGCGCATCAACCATCCGCCGGCCATGTCGCGTGGCGCGGCACACGTTGCAGCTGACAGCAGTGCGCAAGCTGCTCGCCACCCATCTTGTCTACAGGTGCTTGACGAAGTCATAAGTCTATCAGCGTAAATAAATGTAATCCAAGCATTTTCAGTAGTCGACCTGTCAACATGTTCCCGGAGAGTGAAGCTTTCGAAATGTGGTGCTACAGAAGAATGCTGAAGATTAGATGGGTAGATCACATAACTAATGAGGAGGTATTCAATAGAATTGGGGAGAAGAGGAGTTGGTGGCACAACTTGACAAGAAGAAGGAACCGGTTGGTAGGACATGTTCTGAGGCATCAATGGATCATAAATTTAGCATTGGAGGGCAGCGTGGAGGGTAAAAATCGTAGAGAGAGACCAAATGATGAATACACTAAGCAGATTCAGAAGGTTGTAGGCTGCAGTAGGTACTGGGAGATGAAGAAGCTCGCTCAGGATAGAGTAGTATGGAGAGGTGCATTAAACTAGTCTCAGGACTGAAGACCACAACAACAACAACAACAACAACAACATTGGAAAAGTACTGAATGTAGGAAGAATTCATAAGGTTTTGGAGCCTGATCCTACATTCACTTACAGAGAGCTTTGGTTCATTCTAATACATACTCAGACACAGAATGGAATATGTTATAAGTGACGAGCTTGTTTATGCCATAATAATAAGACGTGTTTCACTGTTTAGAACACTCTACTAAAATATACTATACAGGTTGTAAGTAGGCTGTTTAGGTTCTTATATTGGTAACGCCGCCGCCACGTAGCGCTCTCTGTATGAAAATCACTGGCTGTGCTGTGTGCAGTCTGTGGCTAGTTTGCATTGTTGTCTGCCATTGTAGTGTTGGGCAGCGGCAGCTGGATGTGAACAGTGCGTAGCGTTGCGCAGTTGGAGGTGAGCCGCCAGCAGTGGTGGATGTGGGGAGAGAAATGGCGGAGATTTGAAATTTGTGCATGAACTGCTATATATATTATGACTATTAAGGTAAATACATTGTTTGTTCTATATTAAAATCTTTCATTTTCCCAACTATGCCTATCAGTAGTTAGTGCCTTCAGTAGTTTGAATCTTTTATTTAGCTGGCAGTAGTGGCGCTCGCTGTATCGCAGTAGTTCGAGTAACGAAGATTTTTGTGAGGTAAGTGTTTGTGAAAGGTGTAGGTTAATGTTAGTCAGGGCCATTCTTTTGTAGGGATTATTGAAAGTCAGATTGCGTTGCGCTAAAAATATTGTGTGTCAGTTTAAGCTCAGTCCTGTGCAATTGTTCAAAGGGGACGTTTCAAGGTCACATAGATAAATGGACCGCGAAAAATAGCTCCTTCATTATCTAAATCGGCTGAAAATGGGGTCTGACAAGTTTACTCCGAAGTTTCCCGTACCAGCCTTGATCCACACCTACTTTTCGTTTTGTTACAATACGAGCTACATTCGAAAATTATCTCTTGATGCTTTAGTCCGCATATTACATGTTTATGCGAGGAAAAGAAGCTTTCTCAAACAATCAGTGAAGGTTCACAATAAACTACCGTTCGATTCTTTACTTCACTAAGCTTGTTGCAAACAGTAGATGCAGGTCATCAAGTACACTCCATAAATTTCCGATAGGTGTTCGATGGCGTACCACATTGTCGACTGGTAACTAATATGAGGTCTTATATATTCACAAATGTGTCATTGGCTTGAAGAACGTTTGAATCTTACACTAAGGTGTCAAAAAACATTGGATAGCGATATGACCGGCAGCGGTGGCCGAGCAGTTCTAGGAGCCTCAGTCCGGAACCGCGTTACTGCTACGGTCGCAGGTTCGAATCCTGCCTCGGGCATGGATGTGTGTTATGTACTTAGGTCAGTTAGGTTTAAGTAGTTCTAAGTTCTAGAGGAGTGATGACCTCAGATGTTAAGTCTCATCGTGCTCAGAGCCATTTGAACCATTTTTGATAGCGATATGCGCATATACAGTCGGCGGTTGTCACATGGTATAAAAAGGCAGTGCGTTGCCGGTGATGTCTTTTGTACTCAGGTCATTCGTGTGAAAAGGTTTCCGACAGATTACGGCCGCACGACGGGTGTTAAGAGACTTTGAACGCAGAATGGCAGTTGGAGCTAGACGCATGGGACATTCTATTTGGCAAATCGTTGCGGAATTCAATAATCAGAAATCCACAGTGTCAAGAATGTGCCGAAAATACAAAATTTCAGGCAGTGCCTCTCACCACAGACAACACAGTGACCTAACAGGCAAGTAACGCTGCGTGAAACAAACGAAGAAATAAATCTGGGACGTACGACGAACGTGTCTGTTAGGAAATTTGGCGTGAATGGGCTGTGGCAACAGACGACCGAAGCGAGTGCCTCTGCTAAGAGCACGCCATTGTCTGCAGCGCTTCTTCTGGGCTCGTGACCATTTCGGCAGGACCCTCGGCGACTGGAAAACAGTGTCCTGGTCAGATGACCCCGATTTCAGTTGGTAAGAGATGATGGAGGGTTCGAGTTTGGCGCAGATGGTTCAAAATGGTTCAAATGGCTCTGAGCACTATGGGACTCAACTGCTGTGGTCATCAGTCCCCTAGAACTTAGAACTACCTAAACCTAACTAACCTAAGGACATCACACACATCCATGCCCGAGGCAGGATTCGAACCTGCGACCGTAGCGGTCGCGCGGTTCCAGAGGACTGTGTTTACAAGGAATGGTCCTCTGCTCCCACTGAACTGACCATTGACTGGATATGGTTTTGTTCAGCCACTTGGAGACCAATTGTTGCGATTCATGGACTTAATGTTCCCAAACAACGAAGGAATTTTTATAGTGGCAATTCGTCACGTCACCGGGCAGAATTGTTCGCCATTTGTTTTAAGAACATTCTGGACAATTCGAGCGAATCATTTCGCTACCCAGATCGCCCTACGTGAATCCCATCGAACATTATGGGACATAATCTAGAAGTCAGTTCGTGCACAAAATCCTGCACCGGCAACACTCTCGCAATTATGGTCGGCTATAGAGGCAGCATGGTTATGTTCCATTTTTCACGCAAACGAATGTTTATGGCGCTATCGCTACTTTTCAGGAGCTCGCAACCGACACGTTTGACAAAAACAAAAATAACTATTTTATACATAGAATCATCAGGTTATAAAGACGTCAAGCAGCTCTTCGTCTAAACTAAGCACGTTGGTTGCTGAATGCACGAAGCTTTCACTTGTGAGCCAAGCGATAGAGCGCACTAACTTTGGAAACACCGTACTAGCTCTGCGTTTGACCGGAAGTGCTACACTTTATTTTGTATATGAGCTTCTTGCGACATCCTCGTACGCCTGCGTGTTCCAAGTTCGTTCCAATAAATAAAAAAAATGACATTAATTACTTACTAAACCGCTAGCCAAATAGAAAGATGGAAAAGGCATTTTTTTGTGCAATTTGTATTTAATGTCTGCAGGTGAGGTTTCCTTACGCCTCGAAAGTCACTCAACGTAAAAATTCTCTCAGTTAGAGTTAGATTGTTTGCTGATTATGTACCTTCTTACAGAACGATGCCACCGCTGCAGACCCATAAGGAAAAGCAGTGAGGCTTGGATAATATTTCAGTTTGATGCGTGAAATGGCAGTTCTCTTTAAATAAGAACATATGCAAAATAATTCCAAATACAAAGAGAAAAAAGTCTTGCCACTATCCGATTATCTAATTAGTGGTGAACTTTTGGAAACTGTCACTATACAGGAAATGGGACGAACATGTAAACTCATTGTCAAGGTAGGTGAAGGATAGGCTCGTATTTATTGCAAGAGTTCCAGAGTAATTCTCCAGCTTTTGAATATATTAAGAAGAGAAACATAAACAATTTTGTTTTTAATTTGTCGACTGGAGCCACACCAAAGTATAGTATAGATTTTGAGATAATCTCCAGCACCAAGTCGACGTTCTCTCCAGACCTTTTGCTTAAATTTAGAACTCCATTATTCGATAGAGATGGAGACTGGGCAACAGTTCTGCTTCCTCCGTCGTCTATTGTGAGTAGGATCTATGAGTTATTGATCCCTCGCTCCATACGTGATTTAGAGTTCCACAGAAAGTCGATGATATCGGAATGAAGAATCCTTCGCCATACGCTGTACTGTGCTTTCCGTAGGATAACATGTAGTTGCAGAGTTTGTGATAAAGAACTAGACATTTTTATTTCCTACAAGAATCGTGAAGAAGGTAACTTACTACAATTCGCTCACTATTTATTAGTGTCTTTTTCTTTTTCAAAGTGCCTAGTTGCTTTGCTGTTTCGGTACACAGTCCATCTTAACATGTTGGCACACATTTCTTCTCCACATAAAATACTGCTTCTCTTCCATTAGAGGACATCATATTGTAGATGTACACTTCTCTGATTGCTAAGTAACGAATTCGGGTTCCGCCCACGTAGTGTGAAAATAAATCATGAGCTTTAGTATCCGAAGTCTTCCCCTATAAGCAGTCACCTTGATTCTGTTACTGGTATTGTCAAGAAAGAGTGAGGAGCGAACAAAGGTTCATATCACCAGTCTGTTACTCTGAGAATCAGGAACAGCTCCTAGCGACATAAGAATTAGCAATGACCCACAATATGGAGATGCATAACCAAGTATAAAACATTCCATTGAAAACATAAAATCCTCAAAATTACAAACCAATATCCTTAACATCGGTTTGTTGCAGGATTCTCGAACATATTCTCAGTTAGAATGTAATGAATTTCCTTGAGACAGAGAAGTTGCTGTCCATGCATCAGCACGGCTTTAGAAAGCATCGCTCCTGCGAAACGCAACTCGCCCTTTTTTCACATGATACCTTGCGAACCATGGATGAAGGGTATCAGACGGATGCCATATTCCTTGACTTCCGGAAAGCGTTTGACTCGATGCCCCACTGCAGACTCCTAAGGTACGAGTATATGGGATTGGTTCCCAAGTATGTGAGTGGCTCGAAGACTTCTTAAATAATAGAACCCAGTACGTTGTCCTCGATGGTGAGTGTTCATCGGAGGTGAGGATATCATTTGGTGTGGCCCAGGGAAGTGTGGTAGGTCCGCTGTTGTTTTCTATCTACATAAATGATCTTTTGGATAGGGTGGATAGCAATGTGCGGCTGTTTGCTGATGATGCTGTGGTGTACGGAAAGGTGTCGTCGTTGAGTGACTGTAGTCCGCAGCTCGTGGTCGTGCGGTAGCGTTGTCGCTTCCTGCGCACGGGTTCCCGGGTTCGATTCCCGGCGGGGTCAGGGAATGACTGGTTGTTGTGTGATGTCCTTAGGTTAGTTAGGTTTAAGTAGTTCTAAGTTCTAGGGGACTGATGACCATAGATGTTAAGTCCCATAGTGCTCAGAGCCATTTTTTTGAGTGACTGTAGGAGGATACAAGATGACTTGGACAGGATTTGTGATTGGTGTAAAGAATGGCAGCTAACTCTAAATATAGATAAATGTAAATTAATGCAGATGAATAGGAAAAAGAATCCTGTAATGTTTGAATACTCCATTAGTGGAGTAGCGCTTGACACAGTCACGTCGATTAAATATTTGGGCGTAACATTCCACAGCGATATGAAGTGGGAAAAGCATGTAATGTCAGTTGTGAGGAAGGCGGATAGTCGTCTTCGGTTCATTGGTAGAATTTTGGGAAGATGTGGTTCATCTGTAAAGGAGACCGCTTATAAAACGCTAATACGACCTATTCTTGAGTACTGCTCGAGCGTTTAGGATCCCTATCAGGTCGGATTGAGGGAGGATATAGAAGCAATTCAGAGGCGGGCTGCTAGATTTGTTACTGGTAGGTCTGATCATCACGCGAGTGTTACGGTAATGCTTCAGGAACTCGGGTGGGAGTCTCTAGAGGAAAGGAGGCATTCTTTTCGTGACTCGCTACTGAGGAAATTTAGAGAATCAGCATTTGAGGCTGACTGCAGTACAATTTAACTGCCGCCAACTTACATTTCGCGGAAAGACCACAAAGATAAGATAAGAGAGGTTAGGGCTCTTACAGAGGCATGTAGGCAGTCATTTTTCCATCGTTCTGTTTGGGAGTGGAACAGGGAGAGAAGATGCTAGTTGTGGTACAAGGTACCCTCCGCCACGCACCGTATGGTGGATTGCGGAGTATATATGTAGAGGTAGATGTAGATGTAGATAAAACTCTGCACTTATTACATGCAATATTCTGATACAATGCCACGATTTTTTTATTTCTTTTCACCTATTTACTTTTCGCATTATGATCACTACCTTCGAAAAAGTGTCATCGAGCCATGAAATTCCGAGCTAATAACTGCGAATGGGAAGTATCCCAGGAGAGACTAATACGGCTAAGCAGACAAATATGAAACATAGCTAAGAACCATTCCGACTAAACCAGCTTTCAAATAAAAGAAACTGCATTAAAATCTGACTGCTTGGAGCTACGATGCCACAGAGATAAACACGTTAAACTTACAACATCCCTCTGTTTGTGTCGGGGGTTAAAAATGTCATTCCACAAAACTTTAAGCTACTAGAAGTAGCACTAACGTCTTTCACTGAAATTAATAGAATTATAAAGATTCTAAAACAACATATTTCTTGTGGCTTGACGGAATTTCAAACAGAACTCTGAAAAGTTGTTTCCGCTTAATAAGTAATGTCGTTAGTTATGCATCACAGTCATAGGAAACTTTTCCAGACAGGTTAAAATATACGACTCCTAAACCTCTTTATAACAAAGGTGGCAAGACAGGCAAACAATTATCGTCCAATTTCGTCACTGACATCTGTTACCAAAATATTAAAGTGTTGTACACAAGAGTAGTCTCAAGCTTAAGCGGAAACAATTTACTTAGCATATCACAGTTTGTAATCCAGAAGGGTTGCTATTTATACATTCATTCATCAAACAGTGCAAGCCTTTAAGAACAAAATATCACCAGTTGTGATTTTTGTGATCTTTCCGAGGTGTTAGATAATGTAAGCCAAGTTACTCTATAAGACTAACTCAAGTTCTATGCATTAGATGGCTTACTCGCAGGTGCTTTGAAAATACTTTACAAACAGAATCCAAAACACTGTGCTCAATAATTCAAACAGTGTTGGAGGGGTAGAAAATTTTAGTACCTGGGGAGAAATCATAAAGGAAATCCTACAGGATTCAGTTCTGAGTCCACCCCTATTCCATATACACGGTACATGTGAATGACCTTCCACTTAACATTCAACAAGCAGAAGTGGAACTTTTGGCAGACGATGCAGACTAACTCCCATCAGACAGAAGGAAACAGAAGAGATGGTAAGTGATATTTTCCAAAGAATTAAAAAATTGTTCTCAGGAAACGGACTCTCGCTAAATTTGAAAAGAAACACACTATATTCATTTCTATATTACAAATAGAGTCATACCAACAATTAAAGTAGCACATGAACAGGAGTCAGTAAATAAGATAGAATGCTCCAATTTTTTTGGGTATCCATATTGATGAAAACTTGCACTGGAGGAAGCATATTACTGAGATTCTAAAACACAAGTTCGGCTACTTTTGCTCTTCGTATAATTGCTAATCTTGGAAACAAACGAATCAGCCTCCTGACATAGGTGAATGACCTTCCATTTAACATTCAGTAAATTGTACTTATACTTTTTGCTAGTGTTATAACAAATCGCATTACACACAAAGCAACAAAGGAGATGGTAAATGGTATTTTCCAAGGAATTAGAAACTTGTTCTCAGAGAATGGACTCCCTCTAAACTAAAAAAAGAAACACTGTATTCAGTTCTGTTCAACATATAGAGTCATACGAACAATTGATGTAGCACACGAACAGTAGTCAGTAAATATGATAGAATGCTCAAAATTTTTTGGGTTTGCATACTGATGGGAACTTCAACTGGAAGGAGCCTATTACGAAGCGTCTCAATATATCAAGCTCCGCTGCTTTTTCTCTTCGTATGATTGCTAATCTTGGAACTATTTCGCATATTTATACTCAGTAATGTCGTATGGAATAATTTTCTGAGGTAGCCCATCATTTGTAAAGAAAGTACTGACCGCACAAAAGCGAACAATAAGCGTAACATGTAGTGTAACCCATGGAAGTGTCGTAGATACCTTTTCAAGGAATTAGACATTTTAAGCAGAGTTCGGAAAGGCTGAGGAATTCTGAGTTTAGTAGAATATCAGTATGAACTCTGAAAAATAAAAGAGCTTCGAAGAGCGTAGCAGGCGTCGGGAATCGAATTTGGCTGTAAATAGCAGCGTGAGACGAACAATGTTCACAGTTTGGTTGGAGTCCAAGCAGCCAGTAGAAATAGAAGTAAAAATCGCAGCACCTGAAGAAGACGGCTGACATGATACCCGGAAACACTTTTTTAATAAGTCTGGGTAGTCGATCAGGGATCTGAATACCGATCACTCCGGGTGCGCATCCAATGTCTCAATCAGTACAGCGGGAAAATTTCATTCACAGTAACGGTAGCGTAGTGTGCAACGACCGTCCATGAAGCAAATGATTAATGCCGTTCCGTTCTATGGTTGACAGGTTCCAGCATGAACCTCTTTCCGCTCAGAAACTTAATTATCCTCATAAAGCGAACATTTCAGCTCAATATGTTTGCGTTAACATTAACGTCACATAATTCCCAGCATTCGACGGTCGTTGCTAATATTGGCACACTACGCCCCCTTTGTTCTCGGTTTCAGTTAAATGAGTGCTACTTTTTTTTTCAAATTGTGACTAATTGTTGGTGATGAATTGCGTAAGGTCGTGATTGTATGTGAAAGATGTAGTTTGTAGTTCAAGTTGTTTCAGCGATTTGAGGATGTACATAATTCATTATTGTTATAGTGTCATTATCGCACTGTATTGGTAAATGTGCTTTATTTACGTTGTTTATTTAAAACACTATTAGACTACTATTTTTATGACATCATTAATAAAGTTCCTTTCATTACTTATAAACATAATGCCGCATATGGGATAATATTTGCTTTACTTTCCTTTCATTTAAATAATGGACAGTTTGAAGAAAACCGATTAAAAGTTTTCCATAAAATTTTACTAGTCATTCCTACACTCCTGGAAATTGAAATAAGAACACCGTGAATTCATTGTCCCAGGAAGGGGAAACTTTATTGACACATTCCTGGGGTCAGATACATCACATGATCACACTGACAGAACCACAGGCACATAGACACAGGCAACAGAGCATGCACAATGTCGGCACTAGTACAGTGTATATCCACCTTTCGCAGCAATGCAGGCTGCTATTCTCCCATGGAGACGATCGTAGAGATGCTGGATGTAGTCCTGTGGAACGGCTTGCCATGCCATTTCCACCTGGCGCCTCAGTTGGACCAGCGTTCGTGCTGGACGTGCAGACCGCGTGAGACGACGCTTCATCCAGTCCCAAACATGCTCAATGGGGGACAGAACCGGAGATCTTGCTGGCCAGGGTAGTTGACTTACACCTTCTAGAGCACGTTGGGTGGCACGGGATACATGCGGACGTGCATTGTCCTGTTGGAACAGCAAGTTCCCTTGCCGGTCTAGGAATGGTAGAACGATGGGTTCGATGACGGTTTGGATGTACCGTGCACTATTCAGTCTCCCCTCGACGATCACCAGTGGTGTACGGCCAGTGTAGGAGATCGCTCCCCACACCATGATGCCGGGTGTTGGCCCTGTGTGCCTCGGTCGTATGCAGTCCTGATAGTGGCGCTCACCTGCACGGCGCCAAACACGCATACGACCATCATTGGCACCAAGGCAGAAGCGACTCTCATCGCTGAAGACGGCACGTCTCCATTCGTCCCTCCATTCACGCCTGTCGCGACACCACTGGAGGCGGGCTGCACGATGTTGGGGCGTGAGCGGAAGACGGCCTAACGGTGTGCGGGACCGTAGCCCAGCTTCATGGAGACGGTTGCGAATGGTCCTCGCCGATACCCCAGGAGCAACAGTGTCCCTAATTTGCTGGGAAGTGGCGGTGCGGTCCCCTACGGCACTGCGTAGGATCCTACGGTCTTGGCGTGCATCCGTGCGCCGCTGCGGTCCGGTCCCAGGTCGACGGGCACGTGCACCTTCCGCCGACCACTGGCGACAACATCGATGTACTGTGGAGACCTCACGCCCCACGTGTTGAGCAATTCGGCGGTACGTCCACCCGGCCTCCCGCATGCCCACTATACGCCCTCGCTCAAAGTCCGTCAACTGCACATACGGTTCACGTCCACGCTGTCGCGGCGTGCTACCAGTGTTAAAGACTGCGATGGAGCTCCGTATGTCACGGCAAACTGGCTGACACTGACGGCGGCGGTGCACAAATCCTGCGCAGCTAGCGCCATTTGACGGCCAACACCGCGGTTCCCGGTGTGTCCGCTGTGCCGTGCGTGTGATCATTGCTTGTACAGCCCTCTCGCAGTGTCCGGAGCAAGTATGGTGGGTCTGACACACCGGTGTCAATGTGTTCTTTTTTTCCATTTCCAGGAGTGTATTTTGGTGTATCCCTATTTGACTTTCCATTTCTCCATTACCCGCAAAGAATTATTTCTGCATGATCAGTAAGCATTAAAGTCACTTTCACTCTATGGTAGTCAGTTAGTGATTTATTACCAATCAAAACATTATTTCTTCTGTAAACTGATGAAGTTACCTAAATGTTACTCTGTTTTATTTTAATTAAATATGAGGTAAGCAATTTTATGCTTCAGCTTTAGTGCCTTAAAAATTTCAGTTTCTTCGAAATTATGTTGTCGTTTGAAAAACCTGTGGCCTTGGATATATCTTAGATTATTGTAATATGATATTCTGTCGTTTAATCAATTACTATCCGAATACTAAAATATGTAACGACATCTTCGACAAAAAAGTCTTTTCCATGCCCAAGTTGGAAGAAACTCACGATCTTCCTTTTCCACGTACGCTCATTCACTTTTGGATAAAATATATCTCTTCATAAAAACGTAGAGAGAGGACATAAGACTCGAACTTTTGGTAATTATGAGTAATTTCCTTAGTAGCATTCTTTATTCATCCATTGAAGTAACTCGCCGACGTGATGCAGTACATGTAAGTCCGAATACTTAAACGTATTTGATGACAATGCCCTTTTTAGACTTTCATGATATGCTGTTTCTTGACTTATTTTCCAGTTCACTTTTGGTTAGCATCCACGTTGTTTTAATTTTATCCTATGAATTTTTATCACACATAACATAATAGCTTTTTTTTTATTTTTGGCAATTTTTTCGCTATGGAAGAGTATTTCTCATAATATAATATCAGTTGCGCATCCCTGCTGGTTCTGTTTTATATCGTTCTCTTTCTACGCAAGATTAAGTTTCAGTTCCTTTTTTTTATACACTTTCCGTAATGTTGCATTGCTGCCATAGTTAACAGTTCTCGTTGAAAAACTGTTGTTTCACTTGGAGTCGACTCCCTGTTTCAACATCACGCTAATCTGAAGTAAAATATTTAAAAATATTCCTTTTTCGTAAAATGTAACAGTTTCATTTCTCCTTCGCAGATAATAAAAGCTTACGACAGGAAAATTCAGCTGTCAGGTCAAACTCTTCTCCGTGAATATAACTTATATTACCGGTAACTGTACGCATATTGTCATTCTTTAGGGTTCTGTTAGTGGGCACAACCGACCGTTTCATAACAGGCTTTAATTTCGCACTCAATCGACTCATTTGTGACGGAATTTTTATCGTTTTGCACAGTTTTTAAAGAAAAGTTCCTTTATAATTCTGTTTTCTCAAAAAGTAATTTAATATGTCTGTGGATACATGAAAATGAGGTGGGTTGTTACAGAAAGTAACAACAACAAGCAGCCACTGTTAAATAGGCTTACAAAGTTTTTCAAAATAAGTGATTTATTTTACTAATCTTAGTCACTACTGTAGAGGCACACCCCCCAAGAAACTTATCACAGTTCGAAATCGCTCTCATCTTTTCTCAGTGCTGTGTAAATGACAAAACAATTATGAACAACCATGCAAAAATAAATATTCCTGTTTTAAACTAGTAACAGACCTACTTTTTAAAAAAATAGAATAGTTAACTTGATTTTGCCAAATGAAGAAACCGCACAACAGTTGCTGAATCAACAGTTTTTTATTATGTAAACGACCAGTTTTGGAACACTGGAAGTTCCATCATGTGGTGTGAACTGTGATAATGAAAATATTGTGTTGCAAGACAATGGAAGAATGTCCTCAAATTTGAAATATCAGGCAAGGAATTATGCGGCTAAAATTTCTAAAATGAACTAGAATAAATTAAAACAGAGAACAGGACGTTACTTATAAATAAAATCACTTAACCATCTGAGGTCATCTTCCCTCCGATCCTGTCAGGAAACAAAAGTTTCGCATCACAATGATAAAGGGTGGGACCTATAAAAATCAGAAAAACCATCAAGATCGGACACCAAAAGTCATCAGAATCTTGAAACATGTAAAATGCAATAAAGAGGGGAAGAAAAATCACATATTGGGAGGATTTACTTACATCAATTCCATGGAAACCGTTCCACCACGCTACCCGACCGGAGCTCTAACAGGAAAAGTACGTAAAAGCAAATGTTAGTCTTGAATACTGAAGTTGCACACTATCATAGCGCAGGAGCGATATCAAACAGATATATGATTGGTGAACTGTTATAGACTGGAAAAGCGGGAAGTAACAGCAGAAAGAAGGCAGAACCATCACAACATTAGGAGGGAAGAGAACTCGTACATTTAAAAAAACAAGGAAAATATAACGTTATATGCACACCTTAACCTACCTGAATAATTTCACAATTAACTAAAATATTTTGTGATACAGGTCAGTGCGTTCATTCATTGTATCGAGAGGATAGGAACCCAGAAGTCTTAAGTCTTAAGATATCAATTTCTTCCAGAACATTGAGTATCCGATCTTTCTCTGCAGAGAGTAAGACACTTAAGTTTTCGCTAATCTGGTGCAGCTGATGCTGGTTGTCAATCAAATGCTTTGGTGTTCTTTAAATCTCCTATGCAAATATCTACCTGTCCGGCTAATGTATCTGCTCTTACACAACTGGCTTGTATCAGACGTAATACCATACACGCTAAGATAAGAGAAAGAATCCTTTTTGAACACTTAACGATTCCTTAACCTACTGCTCAAATTTTTTGGTGTGAAATAAGCCGGACCTATGGTTGGATGACACCAGTTTCTTTCCAATCCTTTCTGATACGTATCCATGGTATGGAATCTTATAAAACTTAATCTTATAAAACTTGTACTTTTTCTTTTCCTCGACTGGGTTCAGAATGATTCCGTTCCGTGCTCCGCCACGCTTCACTGGTAATTTTTTTTATTCAATTTTTCAATCATAGTCCCGGGATAGCCATTGCGTGCGGCAATATACTTGATTATACCGAACTCCCTTTCATATGCTTCTGATGTGAAGAGAACATTATTTAATGTTTAGGAGGGACTGGAAAACAGTAGTTTTGTGTTTACATGGGTGGTTCGATGTTACAATCAAAAGTAAATCAGCAGCAGACAGCAAACTCTTTTCTATAGATGAACCTTAAGTCAAAATATGGCAAGGTTCCGCGGATCTAATGCTGTAAAGATAAATAAATTTTTCCATGGAATGTAAGTTTGTTATGTAAGTTGTCACACTTTCCCTTGCTGCCTCCATATAGAAGAAAAACATCGTCAACATAACGCTTCCAGCACACCAACGTAGCGGTCTGCTCCGAAAACTTCTTAAAAAACTGATACTCGAAACGTGAGATAAAAGATATTCGCCTAAGTGCTAGGTAGGGAGGAACCCATGGCCAAACCCTGTTTCTGTCTTTACACTTGGACTCCAAAATTAAAATAATTGAAACCAGAACCAAAGTTAAAATATTAATAACCTCCTTGATTTCGTCCGATGACCTATCGCTAAATCTGCTGATGCTTTCAAGAACTGTGTTATATATTTCGACTGTAGGTATATTGGTATACATACTGCTGGCGTCAAAGGTAACCATGTGGGTACCTAGTGGGATGTTGGTATTCTTAAGAATCATAACCTGCACTGCCCCATGCATTGACAACTGATCTCACCAAATGGTCAAGTTTATGTAACTTAAACACGAGCAGAATCTCGATGTTTAGAGTTCATCATTGTAAGTTGTTTCTTTCACATCTCATTAGGAAAAACGCTGGTTTCTTTTAGTACCTTCCTGATTTCATCCGAGCACTGTTTTGTCTGATCACTGCATTTAAAAACGTCATTAGTAGCAATATACAGCTCAACTTTTACCACATACTATACTCCTGCTGAGAAAGGACAACAGCCCATTTTCCTTTATCAGCACAGAAGACTACGGCATCATTGTCTATACGTTTTTTACTAACTGACTTCAGTGTCTGCCATTCTCTCCTCCGTTTAGTTCTAAACCCCGTGTTATCTTTTAAAATGCTGTTTTTTTTTTGCAGAGAGACCTTATTTTTAACAGGAATTGGAGTGTTGTATGAACAGTTCTCACAGATCCTTGCCGCCCACAGATATTCTCTCTTAGATTACACAATAAATCCATATTTAATAAACTACTCTCATCATCATTAAAAGCAATAGCTGTCTGACAAACTCATGGTAAAATTCAAAGTCACATTTAGGAGATGGCACAACTTTATTTGGCATAGACATATTACACAATATGTATTTTTAACAGGTGTGTAGAATTAATTAGCTCTTTATAGTCATTTTTTTTTGTTGGGTTTAAGGGCGCTCAACTGCTGAGGTCATTAGCGCCCAGTCACTGTTGTTTGAGCACATGGAATCTGGTAAAACTCAAGGGGATGGAGGGGACACCAGAAGGACCCGACAAAGATGCAGACAAAATAAGTAAAAAGATTAAATGTCCTTGGACAAGCCAGTTAAAGTTATAAAACGCAGAATACGAGCAGCTGCTCGAGCGTCATCAGCTAAAACATCCGGTAAAGTAGGTGGCAGGGACAGGACAACACGAAATTGACTAAAACGGGGACACGACAATAAAACATGGCGCACTGTTAATGCCTGACCACAAGGGCACTGCGGGGCTGGGTCACCGGAGAGCAGGTAGCGGTGGCTAAACCGGCAATGCCCAATCCGCAACCTGGTCAGAAGGACCTCCTCGCGCCGAGATGGTCGGGAGGATGTTGTCCAAGCAGTTGGTAGCGGTTTTACTGCCCGGAGCTTGTTTCCTTGGAGGGATGACCAAGCATCCCACCACAACGACACAAGCCTCTTACAGACATCCCCACGAACGTCGGATGACGGGACACAATGGGAGGCTGGCCGAGGCAGGAGGACTGCAGCCTTGGCTGCAGCATCCGCAGCCTCATTCCCAGGCACTCCCACATGTCCGGGAACCCACAGAAAGCTGACAGAACCACCGTTATCAGCCAAAGAATGGAGGGACTGCTGTATCCGTTGTATCAAGGGATGGACCGGATAGGGAGCTCCAAGGCTCTGAAGAGCACTGAGTGAGTCAGAGCAGAGTACATATGATGAATGGTGGTGGCGGTGGGCATACTGAACGGCCTGATGGAGAGCAAAAAGCTCGGCCGTAAAGCTGGAACATTGGTCGAGGAGCCTGTATTTAAATGTGGCGGCCCCGACGACAAAGGCACAGCCGACACCATCGTCAGTTTTGGAGCCATCGGTGTAAATAAAGGTGTGACCGGCAAGTCGAGCACGAAGTTCGGCAAACCGTGAGCAATACATTGCAGCCGGAGTACCATCCTTCGGGAGTGAGCTGAGGTCGAGATAAATATGAACCGGAGCCTGGAGCCAAGGTGGTGTCGGGCTCTCACCCTCTCTGAAGGTGGTAGGGAGGGCAAAATCCAATTGTCGAAGCAGGCGACGGAAGCGGACTCCGGGGGGCAGCAGGGCAGACACATACAACCCGTACTGACGGTCGAGAGAATCGGCGAAGAAGGACTTGTAAGAGGGGTGGTCGGGCATAGACGACAGCCGGCAGGCATACCAACACAGCAGTACGTCGCGCCGGTAGGTCAACGGTAACTCGGCAGCTTCAGCATAAAGACTCTCGACAGGACTAGTGTAGAAGGCTCCGGTCGCAAGACGTAACCCCCGATGGTGGATGGAGTTGAGCCGGCGTATTAGGGACGGCCGAGCGGACGAGTAGACGAGTAGACGATTGGACTATGGACCGATACAAGCGAAGCAGGACAGTGCGATCCGCTCCCCAAGATGAACCGCTAAGAACTCTGAGGACATTAAGGGAACGTGTACAACGGGCCGCCAAATAAGAGATGTGTGGAGACCAACACAGTTTCCTGTCCAACGTGAGCCCTAGAAACTTAGTTGTGTCCACGAATGGGAGAACAACGGGACCGAGATGTAAGGATGGCGGAAGGAACGCTTTATATCGCCAAAAGTTGATACAAACCGTCTTTTCTTCAGAGAACCGGAAGCCATTTGCCACGCTCCATGAGTAGAGGCTGTCTAGACAACGCTGAAGGCAGCGCTCCAGGAGGCATGTTCTCTGGGCACTGCAGTAGATCGCGAAGTCATCGACAAAGAGAGAGCCTGAGACATTAGGTGGAATGCAATCCATAATGGGATTGATCGCGATGGCAAAAAGGGCTACGCTCAAGACGGAGCCCTGAGGCACTCCGTTCTCCTGGAGGAAGACGTCGGACAATACGGAGCCCACACGTACCCTAAACTTTCGATCCGTTAAAAAGGAATCAATAAAAAGGGGCAGGCGACCGCGTAGGCCCCACCTGTGCATAGTGCGGAGGATACCTCCTCTCCAACAGGTGTCATAAGCCTTCTCCAAGTCGAAGAACACGGCTACCGTTTGGCGCCTTCGCAAAAAGTTGTTCATGATGAATGTCGACAAGGTCACGAGATGGTCAACAGCGGAGCGGCGGCGACGAAAGCCGCATTGGACATTAGTAAGTAGCCGTCGAGATTCAAGAATCCAGACTAACCGAGCATTAACCATGCGCTCCATCACCTTACAGACACAGCTTGTAAGAGAAATGGGGCGGTAACTAGAAGGAAGGTGTCTATCCTTCCCGGGTTTGGGTATAGGAACAACAACGGCGTCACGCCAACGCATGGGGACTTGACCTTCGATCCAGACGCGATTGTAGGTACGGAGAAGGAAGCTTTTGCCCGCCGGAGAAAGGTGTGCCAGCATCTGAACGTGAATGGCATCCGGCCCCGGAGCAGAGGACCGGGACAGTGCAAGCGCACGTTCGAGTTCCCGCATAGTAAAGGGGGCATTATAGGTTTCCAGATTCAGCGAGTGGAAGGAAGGTCGCCGAGCCTCTTCTGCCTCTTTCCTGGGAAGGAAGGCAGGATGGTAATGGGCGGAGCTTGAAACCTCCTCGAAAAAGCGGCCAAAGGCGTTGGCGACAGCCACCGGATCAACAAGGACCGCATTACCCGAGGTCAGGCCAGGTACCGAGGAGTGGGCCTTAATACCCGACAGCCAGCGCAGGCTACCCCAAACGACGGAAGATGGAGTAAAACTGTTAAAGGAGCCGGTGAAAGAGGCCCAACAAGCTTTTTTGCTGTCTTTGATGACTCTACGGCATTGCGCTCGGAGTCGTTTGTATTCAATACAATTCGCCAACGTAGGATGGCGGCGAAAGGTGCGTAAAGCACGTCGTCGAGCATGGATAGCGTCCCTACAAGCCTCGTTCCACCAGGGGACGGAAACGCGACGTGAAGAAGTAGTACGAGGAATGGAACGTTCGGCAGCATGGATGATAACAGCCGTGAGGTATTCGACCTGACTGTCACAACTGGGAAAATCGTGGTCCGGAAAGGTCGCCAGGGATGAGTAAAGTCCCCAGTCAGCTTTCAGTATGTTCCAGCTCGAAGGACGTGGGGATGGGGTGTGGTGCAGGAGACGAACGACACAGGGGAAGTGGTCGCTCGAATAGGTGTCAGAAAGGACATACCACTCGAACCGATGGGCAAGAGTGGTAGAACATATCGAGAGGTCCAAGTGGGAGAAGGTATGAGTGGAGTCCGAGAGGAAAGTCGGGGTGCTGGTATTGAGGCAGACAAGATTGAGATGGTTGAAGACATCTGCCAAGAGTGAGCCTCTTGGACAGGATGCAGGAGAGCCCCAAAGGGGATGATGGGCATTGAAGTCGCCAAACAATAAAAACGGCGGGGGAAGCTGAACGATCAGGTGCATCATGTCAGCCCGACTAACGGCAGACGACGGTGGAGTGTAGATGGTACAAACTGAAAAAGTAAAAGCAGAAAGAGTAATGCGGACAGCTATTGCTTGGAGTGGGGTGGTCAATGGGATGGGATGGTAATAGACGTCGTCCCGAATGAGCAACATGACCCCACCATGAGCTGGGACACCGTCCACAGGGGTAAGGTCATACCGCTCCGAGGTATAGTGGGTAAAGGCAATACGGTCAGTCGGGCGCAACTTGGTTTCCTGGAGTCCAAGGACGAGCGGACAGTGCAGGCGGAGGAGCAGTTGTAATTCCTCCCGATGAGATCGAATACCTCTTATGTTCCAATGAAACAACGCCATCGCTAGTCAAAAAGTTGGGGGAACGAGACGGGGGAAGAGCTGGTCACCTCGACGGCCGCGGAGGGCCAGGGTGCGAGGGAACAACGCTACAACTGACGGGAGGCGGATCCGGTTCCATCGACTGGTCGCCAGCTGCGGCCGCTGTCCCTGGTTGTGTAGGAGGGGCAGCATCATTTGCCGACGAAAGGCCAGCTGAGCGCCTGGCAGCAGAGCGTCCCGGCGAAACTGAGGACGGCCGGGAGCGGCGACTCACGGATGGAGCGTCAGTCGAAACGCGCCGGGGTGGAGAGGGGGATAGAGACTTCTTCTTGGAGGCCTTCTTGGAAGGCCGAGGAGGCACAGGGATGGTGGGCTGGACCCGAAGAAGGTTCTCACGCGCGGGGTCCGTTTTGGAACGCCGGACCTCGGAAGCCGGGGTCCGGAACGTGTCCCCGATGGACGCCTGAGAAGAGGATCGCTTCTCAGGTGGCGTGTGGGGAGAAGGAGGAGGAAGGATGGCCCCTGGGGCAGAGGGGGTGGGGGCCACGGGGGAGGAGGATTTGGAAGGGAGGGATTTGGGAGGCGGAGGCAGAGCCCCCTGATGGGCGGAGGAGGCGGAGGGGGGACAGGAGAGGGGTGAGGATACCGCGGAAGGAGTGGACACAACTGAGGCAAATGAAGTGGTCAATGGCACGGGATGGAGGCGGTCGTACTTCTTCCTGGCCTCAGAATAAGACAGCCGATCCAAAGTTTTGATTTCTTGTATCTTCTTCTCCTTCTGATATGCGGGGCAGTCTGAGGATCTAGGCGAGTGGACGCCAGGACAATTAACGCACCGAGGTGGTGGGGTGCATGTATGTTCCTCACGAAGAGGACGGCCACAATCGCCACAGAGGGGCTCAGCCTCACACTGTGACGACATGTGCCCAAAGCGCAAACACCTAAAACAGCGCATAGGAGGCGGAACGTAGGGTCGCACGTCACACCGGTAGCACATTACCTTTACCTTCTCTGGGAGAACGTCCCCCTCGAAGGCGAGGATAAAGGCCCCAGTGTCGATGCGACGGTCTTTGGGGCCGCGCTGGACTCGCCGGACGAAATGCACGCCTCGGCGCTCCAGGTTGGCCCTGAGCTCCTCATCAGATTGTAGCAGGAGGTCACGATGAAAAATAACCCCCTGCGTCCTATTGAGTGCCAGATGTGGGACAATGGAGACTGGGATGTCCCCTAGGCGGTCGCACGCCTGGAGCGCCGCCGACTGTGTGGCGGACGTGGTCTTGATAAGTACGGACCCTGAACGCATCTTGCTGAGAGCCTCGATTTCCCCGAAGATGTCCTCAATGTGCTGAACAAAGAACATGGGCTTGGAGGTGGCGAATGTCCCCCCATCGGTTCGAGAACAGACCAAATAGCGGGGGAAGTACTTCGCTCCAAGCCGGCGGGCCTGTCCCTCCTCCCATGGAGTGGCCAAGGGGGAAGGGGCAGGAGAACCAGAACCAGAAACGGTACTTTTTCTTTTGAAAGACTCGGCCGCAGAGCGACCCGATACGTGGTGACGTTTCATCTGCGAAACGTCCGCCCCGATACCACCCACTCCGACCAGGGGCTCTCTCCACGGGCGCCACCCAGCCGCAGCAAGGGCCACCTGGCAGGATGACCATTGCCGGGAGTCCTGATGCCCCAAGGAGACGGGCATCTACTCCTTGGCCGACGTGGGGAGGGTGCAGCTCAGGTATCGGCAGTACGATCCCTGTGTTGTCAGGGGGCTACAACCTAGAGGGTACATGACGACCCCACCACAACGGGCTGGCTACCGTGCTGGATTTCTGGTGCCATGGAAAGTCCATCATGATCGCTGGTGCAGATGGAGACGCACTATGGGCGTAACTGGGACAACCCAAAAGGCGTTTAGGCCCAATTTGAGTAATAGTGGGTATGGTTACAACGCCGGTGCAATGCTGAGTGCCAAGGTCTGAGTGCACTTAGGACCAGTGGTACACCACGTAAGGTGTCCTTCCCCAAAAGGCTCGTACTTCTGTAGAAATTTAGAAAAATGGAGGTCAAACCCCAAGGGGGACCATCACATGGAAGGCCGAAACAGTTGAAACTCCTTTTAGTCGCCTCGTACGACAGGCAGGAATACCTCGGGCCTATTCTTACCCCGGACCCGCAGGGGGGGTTTATAGTCATTGAGAACCTCGAGACTGTGACAGTACATTTTACCAAACTAGTTGGTGTTTACGGCCTCGGCTAAATTCAGATGCGACAGGTACAAAGCCCTATTCAGACTTAACAGTGGAGAGTTGTTATTACTTTCATTATAACATCTCAGCTATATGTTCAATACTTATTAAAACATAAAAAGTAGAATAGTTCATATATGTTTTTGTATTAAATTAAAATACAGTGCCTGTAACACAACCTATTAATTTGGGAAAAAGATAACTGACAACGTTCGTGAGAAGCGAATACAAAACTGACGTTAATTTAAAAAAAAATTTGTACAAATAATTAAAATTATTTGAAAACATAATAATGTATTGAAACATAATAATAAATTGTGGTTCCAAGCAGCACATCAATGCAATTTTGAGGTATATGAAATTCTGGCTATGTGACATTCATTCCGTATTCTTATCCAGATTTATGGGCGACCTGAAACCAATGTAAAACGCTTCTGTTACACAAATTACTTCTTTTTACCTATCATGTCATTATATAAATTTTTAATTCAGGAACTTCACAACACAATGGATTTCTTTTCGTACTTTCGGTCGTTCTGTGGGAACTGCTGCACACTTTGTGATGTTCCGCAATTTCCGGGTCAGCCCCTCACTACAGTCCGCAATCCACGCCAAACGTCTCCATGATTAAAGTGAGGCAAAAGGACTTGTTGGAGGTCAGGGTGAGGAGTTCCCTTCACGGACAAGCCTGCGCAGCCACGCCCACAACTGTACTCTTGAGGAAGCAATCCCATGCCATCGAGCGAGTGCTTCGTTTATGTGCAGGTGTGGCTTCTTGATTTTTCAGACTGTTCTTCAAAAGTGGGTATCGTCCTGACTGTACGCTGTTAATAATTCACGATTTGTAAACGCAACTTAAGTTTTCATCAAGTGTTTATATCTTTCTGTAAAGTTCTATTAAACGTTTCAGCGTTCGTAATCGTTTTTTCTTGAGAGTATTTTCGTGTGTGAGAGACCCTTTCACATTTACAACCGAAGAGCTTCTGGAGGGTCGATACTGTTGGAGATATTGTTCAAGTTAATATTCGATCATCTCCATCCTGTTGACATCAGCAATGCTCAAGCAGACAACATCATTAAACAAGATATTTCAACAGCGTACTACATCACATTCTCACCCATCATAAATATAAGTTGTGGATTGGCGGAAACACAATAAACATATGGTAAACTTACTTTCGGTATTGACCCATTAATCTTGGTAATAAACGGATCAGCTTCCTAACGTACTTTGCATATTTCCACTCAATAACGTCTTATGGAATAGTTTTCTGGGGTAACTCACCACTTAGACAAAGTATTGATTGCACAAAAGAGAGCAGCGAGAATAATTAGTGGTGTTCGTCCAAGGACGTCATGTAGGCACCTTTTCAAGGCGTTAGGTATTTTAACTGCACCATCAAAGTACATGTATTCGCTAATGAAATTCGTTACAAATAATCCATCTCCATTCGCGAAGAACAGTGATGTTCATACTTACAACACTAGAGGGAAAAATGACCTTTCCTATCCGTAATTGAATCTGTCAGTTGCTCAGAAAGGAGTGCATTATTCAGCAACAAAAATCTTTGATCATTTGCCCAACAACATAAAGTGTCTGGCAGGTAGCAGATCAAGTTTTAAATCTAGCTTAAAATCATTTCTGTTGGACAACTTCTTCTACTCCATGGACGAGATTTTGTTTCAGAAATGGTAAAATAAAATGTACCTCTAAATGTAGTTGCATGTGTAGAACTAAAAATTTCAGTAATATTAATATTAGCACTATTCATGTGTGTATATATATCTTGTAATCTGACTTGCTCCACATCTTATCGATAAAATAATCGGGAAAATGATCTACGGAAAATGACATAACTAAAAATAAACTAAAACTAAATAATTTCATTGAACATTATAGATGTTACTAGAATGAAATTTTCACTCTACAGCGGAGTGTGCGCTGATATGAAACTTCCTGGCAGATTAAAACTGTGTGCCGGACCGAGACACAAACTCGGGACCTTTACCTTTCGCGGGCAAGTGCTCAACCAACCGAGCTACCCAACCACGACTCCCGCCCCGTCCTCACAGCTTTAAATGCACCAGTACCTCGTTCCTACCTTCCAAACTTCACAGTAGCTCTCCTGCGAACCATGCAGAACTACCACTCCTGGAAGAAAGGATATTGCGGAGACATGGCTTAGCCACAGCCTGGGGGTTGTTTCTACAATGAAATTTTCACTCTACAGCGGAGTGTGCGCTGATATTAAACTTCCTGGCAGATTAAACTGTGTGCTGGACCGAGACTCGAACTCGGGACCTTTGCCTTTCGCGGGCAAGTGCTCGCAGGAGAGCATCTGTGAAGTTTGGAAGGTAGGAGACGAGGAACTGGCGGATTTAAAGCTGTGAGGACGGGGCGTGAGTCGTGCTTGGGTAGCTCAGTTGGTAGAGCACTTGCCCGCGAAAGGCAAAGGTCCCGAGTTCGAGTCTCGGTCCGGCACACAGTTTTAATCTGCCAGGAAGTTTCATTATAGATGTTAATTTCCCCTAATCCACCCCAAAAATCATACTAATTTATCTTAGATTCATATTCTTCAGTATTTCATAGTAAAACGCAGTCGAGGAGTTACGTACTCACATTGAATCGTATGTTAATACAAGATGGCAGTTGAGCGGTGTAGTCCACTCCACGTGCCTTGTAACTTGGCCTAAGTTGCAGTGGACATGTAATAATCAGGTTACGATGCTCCATGTATACCATGACAAATATGATCCCTAAATATGTAACACCTAAACTGGATTTAAACATATATTCATTATACATTTGTATTACAATGTAATGTGCAATATTATAGTAGTACGGATGTTTTCCACTCTATCGTTTTCACCTACTTTCCATTCATTTTTGTAATTGTAAGAAAAATCAGCATACAGTCGATAACATATTTCGTATATTGTGTTCAAATTATTCTTCTTATTTCGTATAGACCAACTGAGAACCTAGATATTCAACTACTGCGTTTGGAGTGGGCTTTGACGTTTGCCCAGTAGTTACGCATCCTCTGGCTGTGTTGTTCCTTCCTCTCCTGTGTCCAGAGGGCACCAGTCTTCTTTCTTTGTAGTCTGTCCTGGAACCTCTTTTGTTTAAGCTTCTTCCTGTGAATTGTCCGATCACTGTGCGGCTGGTCCCGGCGGAGGGTCGAATCCTCCCTCGGGCATGGGTGTGTGTGTGTTTGTCCTTAGGATAATTTAGGTTAAGTAGTGTGTAAGCTTAGGGACTGATGACCTTAGCAGTTAAGCCTCATAAGATTTCACACACATTTGAACATTTGAATTGTCCGATCCTTCAAGTTTCCTTTTGTTATTCCCAGTTCCTGAAGATCTTTCTCCACTTCCATCAACCATGGTGGCTTGGTCTTCCTCTTTTCCCAGTAACAGAGAAGCTGGTTGGTCAATCTGTCAGGATGCATCCTGTAAAAGTGCTAGACGTCTTTTCCCAGCTATATCTGTGATTCTTTCACAGTACTCGTAGATCTCTTGGTTGGGTCACTTTTATAATTGTCTCCTTCCTTGACTGGCCCCAATATCTTCCTCATTATACATCCCTTCTGGATTTCGAACTTTTCAGTAAGTCCCTTCCTACTGAGTATTAAACATTCTGAAGCATATAAGGCTTCAGGACGGATGACTGTCTGTTAGTGCTTCAGTTTAATGTTACGGGAGAGACGTTTTTTATTGTAAGCATTCTTGGTCAGCTGGTTTGCCAGCTCCTGCTTGTTGACTCCAGTTGATAGTGATGTTCCTTCAGAGAGATTACGTTCCAGCCATTCTGCCAAGTAATTAAACCTGTTGATTTTCTTGATCTCTCTCTGGTGTAGGTGCAGTGTACTAGGAGATTCAAATTAATATATTTTGTTCTTCTTTTTCTTCTTCTTCTTCTTCATCTTATTATTATTATTATTATTATTATTATAATTTTGTTTTCTTTCTGGAGTTTCATAGTTGCATAATTTGCAATTATCTTACGTTCTGTTTTCTTTCAATAATTGTGATTCTCATGTCATATACCACATATCTGTCTCACTGCCACAGAAATGCAGTGGAATAAAGAAATAAACAAAGGGATTGAACTATGAGCAATTTGAGTAATAAAACTCATAACTTAAGTAGATATATGAATTAAATTATGCCTTAAATGTAACCAATTTTACAGTTAAAAGTCATTTCTGATTTCAAACATTTAAAAAAAATACTTGAACGAAGCTAGTGCGAGATTTTTTCTGAAAAGAAATTAAGCATCATGGGAGAAACGGTTGGAACAGCAGCAGGTTACTTCAAATCTAAGTATCTCGGATTCGCTGCAGTCGTACCAACTAATGCGGGAGTGGAAGCGAAATAGGTGCGTGTGGGTGAGAGAGTTGATTGAGAATAACAAGTAGCAGAAGTAGACGATTTCTTCTAAATGTACAGAGCAATAGTATAAGTGAACGCTAAGGCCAAACAAGGGTGGAATTGCTTTGCACAACAACGGAAAGGCAACCGGATAGGATGCGAATCCTACAGAGATTATACTAACGAACATGCTCCTCTCATAGCATCAGTTTATCGTAGGTCATCGGAACAAAGGTGCCAAGCGATTAGGAAAAAAGCAGGAAATTCCCATTTTCAGTAAGGGACGTCGTATGGATATCATTATAGGGCTGTACCGCTGTCGTCAATGTCTTATCGAAGTAAAGAATATGTTCCATGCTCGCACATTATGACTTTTGGAGATCAATCATTTGCTCTATAAAAATCAAGACGGCTTCTGTAAATAGAGTTCTTGTGAAATACAACTCTATCTGTTCGTCCATGCAATCCAGTGCGCCGTAGACAAAGACATATAGGTTGACGCTATGTTCCTTAACTTGCAGAAGGCATTTGATGCAGTTACGCACTCTCGTTTAGTGCACAAAATACGAGCTTAATGAGGCAAGATTTTGATTTTATTGAAGTGGTTTACTGTTGGTTATGGGACAGAATCGACAGATTTAAAGGTGTTTGTACCGTTGCCAGGTGTCCAGCCGGGTGCAGTCATTTTCGTAATACGATGTTTCGGCAGCGAAACTTGCCGACATCTTCAGGTGATACCTGTGGAACGAGCATCTTTGCTGCATACCGCCTCCTTCATCGCCCACCACGCCTTCCTCCACTGCTGGTCGCACGCCGTGACCGGTGGAGTGATGATGGGATAGCGTCGCCGGCTGCTGGGCGATAACTCTGGTCCATCAGTACTCCTGTGGCCTGTTGGGCACTGAAATAATTCTCGGCAAAAGCTTTGATTTTAGTTGGCTGAGTGCTGGGTCCAAGCTTCACTGAGAATGAACCCAGTGTCTCTGTTGATCATCCCCTCGCATTTCAAAAGACTACAGAACACTGTCCCAAAGCGACGAGGGCGCTCTTAGCACTTCCGTTTGTTCATATTTCATGGAGTCTCTTGCAGCCATGCAGTGTTCCACAACCACAGATTTTGTTGATCGCTTACGTTTGGTGTGTCTTCTGTGTGCCTTACATCTTTCTTCGATTGTTCGTACAGTCTATCCAATATATGTCTCACTGCATTTACATGGAATATGGTAGACACCTGTTTACGGAGCCCCAGCTCTTCTTTCACCAAGCCTAGTAGACCACGCCTTTTCGAAGGTGGACGGAAGATACATTTAATTTTAAGTCGAGCCAGGAGTCTCCCGATATTGTTTGATACTTTGTCGGCATACGGCAGATACGCCATTGCCTTCTCCTCCTCGTCATATTCTGTCTGCTGGGCTTGTACTTTCTGCCTGAATCCACGTCGGATTTCTCTCTAGTCGTATCTGTTGTTCTTCTAAAACGTGCTTGGGGCAGTTAAGCTCCCCTGGTAGGCTTTCTGCATCAGATAGTCTACATCTACATTTATACTCCGCAAGCCACCCAACGGTGTGTGGCGGAGGGCACTTTACGTGCCACTGTCATTACCTCCCTTTCCTGTTCCAGTCGCGTATGGTTCGCGGGAAGAACGACTGTCTGAAAGCCTCTGTGCGCGCTCTAATCTCTCTAATTTTACATTCGTGATCTCCTCGGGAGGTATAAGTAGGGGGAAGCAATATATTCGATACCTCATCCAGAAACGCACCCTCTCGAAACCTGGCGAGCAAGCTACACCGCGAAGCAGAGCGCCTCTCTTGCAGAGTCCGCCACTTGAGTTTGTTAAACATCTCCGTAACGCTATCATGGTTACCAAATAACCCTGTGACGAAACGCGCCGCTCTTCTTTGAATCTTCTCTATCTCCTCCGTCAACCCGATCTGGTACGGATCCCACACTGATGAGCAATACTCAAGTATAGGTCGAACGAGTGTTTTGTAAGCCACCTCCTTTGTTGATGGACTACATTTTCTAAGGACTCTCCCAATGAATCTCAACCTGGTACCCGCCGATTTGTATCTCCATGCTGCCAGCTGCTATCATCCTTCACAGCATGAGGTAGTGCTACGTACACTGGTACACAGGGCCCGCGCAATGTCTGCGGTTGCTTGGCTACAGGGGACTCCATGAAGTGTGAAAAAACGAAGTGCTAAGACAGACCTCGTCGTTTCAGGACAGTGTTCTGAAAGACGAAACTGAAATGCCAGTGGCTGACGGGCTGATCAACAGAGACACTCAGCTTTGGACCCAGCCCTCAGACAGCTATAATCACAGCGTCGATCGGAAGCCACTTCCGTGCCCGACGCAGGCCACAGGATTACTAACGGAACTCGCGCCCAGCATCTGGTGGCGTCGTCTCCCACGCCACTCCACCGGTCACTGTATGTGGCCAGCAGTGGAAGAAGGTGTGGGGAGCGTTAAGAGTGTAAGGGAGGCGCGTTGTACCAAGACAGACATTCCACAGGTATCACCTGAAGACGACGACAGGGTACGCTGTCGAAACATCGTGTCACGGAAACGACTACACCTGGCTGGACATCCGACAAATTTGATTAACCGGGAATGCCTAGGTTCGCAGATGTTAAGGTAATAGCTAGAGTACCGCAGTGGAATGTTTTAAGGCCATTACTCTTTACAGTATGCAGGGCGGATTCAGCTGCTCCTACCTAGGTGTTCTACCGTAACTCTCCAACGCCTTTAGAAACCACGTGCGAGATTTTCATATTCTCTCGCTCGCTATGCGCGAACTATTAGTTCTACCGATAAAATGGAAAGGATCTTTTTGTTGTTAATTTAATGTAGTTGCATTTTGTACTGGGATACGTTTCAGGTAGAGGTCACAGTTTGGTTATCAACAAAAACTCGTTTGAAGTTTACTTTTGTAAGTTTTTCATGAATAATTCGAAAACTACGACCTTTTGCGAAAACTACATTAAATTTTCTACAAAAAGGTCCTGTTCATTTTTTCTGTATGACTGATACTTTGCGCATAGCGAGGGAGAGAACATGAAAATCTTGCTCAAGGCATTTGAAGACGTTGTGGGTTGCATGAAACGCATAAGTTGAGGCAGCTAAGTAACCCTGTACACAAACGATCTAGTGTGGATGTCAGAAGCAGGCGATGGAAGCTTGCGATCACAGGAGACTGTGCGAAATGCAGGAAGACGTATGGATGATAACTACAGGAGGGACTGACAGTTGACCGCCGGCCGGAGTGGCCGAGCGGTTAAAGGCGCTACACTCTGGAACCGCACGACCGCTACGGTCGCAGGTTCGAATCCTGCCTCGGGCATGGATGTGTGTGATGTCCTTAGGTTAGTTAGGTTTAAGTAGTTCTAAGTTCTAGGGGACTTACGACCACAGCAGTTGAGTCCCATAGTGCTCAGAGCCATTTGAACCATTTTTTGACAGTTGACCCTGAATGTAAATAAGTGCAATGTATTTTGCGTAAATACTCCAAGTGATACTTTTCTTTCCGATTACGTTACTGGCCGAAAAATAAGTAGGACTATGCATCCGGGGCGTCCTTAAGAGGAACAATCATGTAAAACTAATTGTAAGAGAAGCAAAAGCCACGTTGAGGCTCTTTCGAAGAATCTTTAAAACCTGTGATGCATCCCCGAATGAAGTGATTAAGAAAACATTTGGAAGAATGGTTCTTGAGTTCTGTTCATCAGTTTTTGTTATTTAAAAGGTTGGATTAATGGAAGAGGTAAAGAAGATGCAGAGAAGAGCGACGCGTTTTGTCGCAGGAGTGTTTAGTGAGCTAGAGTGTTACGGATATGCTCAGACAGCAGTGACAGAGACTACACATAGACGTTGTGTACCACGGAGAGTTTTACTGTAGAAATTCCGAGATCCAACATTCCGAGAAGAGTCGGGGAACGTATCATTTCCTCCCACAAGTTTTGCCTGTCAAGAAAAGTAAAGCACCTAGAAGGAGAGGAGGTAACTGAAAGGAACCTCGTGACTTAACAGGAGATGTGACGTTATTTCAGTGGTTACAAGATCGATTCAAATTTACAAAGAAGTTGGCACGAGATTTCCCACTTTACGCGAGCGGTCTGCTTGAGAACCTCTGCTATCCGGCCCAAATTTCCGTCCGTTCTGTCATACGAAAATGGCGTCCCTGTCCATTCTCCCCCAGCAGGCAACTCACCCTCAGGAATTCGGACGTAATGTGGATCCGCACTGAAATAATCGTAAGAGCCGCGGCGCTCATAGACATGAAGATGTACACATATGTACATGCGTGGTATCTGTTCTGTCATGTCCGACAGAACAGTCACCCACGCATGTACAGGGTGGTCCATTGTTGGTGACCGGGTCAAATATCTCAAGAAATAAGCGTAAAACGAAAAAAACTACAAAGAACGAAACTTGTCTAGCTTGAAGGGGGAAACCAGATGGCGCTGTGGTTGCCCCGCTAGATGGCGCTGCCATAGGTCAAACGGATATCAACTGCATTGTTTAAATAGGAACCGCCATCTTTTATTAAATATTCGTGTAGTACGTAAAGAAATATGAATGTTTTAGTTGGACACTTTTTTCGCTTCGTGATAGATGGCGCTGTAATATTCACAAACATATGGCTCACAATTTTATACGAACACTTGGTAACAGGTAGGTTTCTTAAATTAAAATACAGAACGTATATACGTTTGAACATTTTATTTCGGTTGTTACAATGTGATACACGTACCTTTGTGAACTTATCATTTCTGAGAAAGCATGCTGTTACAGCGTGATTACCTGTAAATACGACTTTAATGTAATAAATGCTCAAAATGATGTCCGTCAACCTCAGTGCATTTGGCAATACGTATAACGACATTCCTCTCAACAGCGAGTAGTTCGCCTTCTGTAATGTTCGCACATGCATTGACAATGCGCTGACGCATGTTGTCAGGCGTTGTCGGTGGATCTCGATAGCAAATATCCTTCAGCGTTCCCCACAAAAAGAAATCCGGGGACGTCAGATACGGTGAACGTGAGGGCCATGGTATGGTGCTTCGACGACCAATCCACCTGTCATGAAATATGCTATTCAATACCGCTTCAACCGCACGCGAGGTATGTGCCGGAAATCCACCATGTTGGAAGTAAATCGCCATTCTGTCATACAGTGAAACTCTTGTAGTAACATCGGTAGAACATTACGTAGGAATCAGCAGACATCGCACCATTTAGATTGCGATCGATAAACTGGGGGCCAATTATCCTTCCTCCCATAATGCCGCACCATACATTAACCCGCCAAAGTCGCTGATGTTCCACTTGTCGCAGCTATCGTGGATTTTCCGTTGCCCAATAGTGCATATTATGCCGGTTTACGTTACCGCTGTTGGTGAATGACGCTTCGTCGCTAAATAGAACGCGTGAAAAAAATCTGTCATCGCCCCGTAATTTCTCTTGTGCCCAGTGGCAGAACTGTACAAGACGTTCAAAGTCGTCGCCATGCAATTCCTGGTGCATAGAAATATGGTACGGGTGCAATCGACGTTGATGTAGCATTCTCAACACCGAAGTTTTTGAGATTCCCGATTCTCGCGCAATTTGTCTGCTACTGATGTGCGGATTAGCCGCGACAGCAGCTAAAACACCTACTTGGGCATCATCATTTGTTGTAGGTCGTGGCTGACGTTTCACATGTGGCTGAAGATTTTTTTTTCTTTATTGTTATTTTGAAACCTGTATTACAGGCATGCCTGCAGCAGCATACGACGCCGCTCTTTGGCCGCAGAGAAACACAAATATACAAATGAAGACATTTAGAGAAAAAACATGGTGGACATATAAACGGAGACAAACACTTTTTAAAATACAAGGTGCCGTTCACGGGCGTAGAGTCTAACATAAAATTGTTCAGACACTTGGACACAGAGACGAAAATTGTCACACGCACAAAACGAATAACACTGAATCACTTAAGCACAAAACGACGGCACACACAGAACACGAGGCGTTGATCTCCAGCGCGCGAATCTTCAGTAACCGTGTACGAGTCCGGTGACCTGCAGAGAGAGGAGGAGGGGGGTGTGGGAGAGGGAGAGGGGAGAGCAGATGCCATGGACAGGGGAGATAGGGGGAAGGGAGGAAGGGGGAGGGGAAGCCCGGGGGAAGAGGGAAGGAGGGAGGGGATGGGGGGAAAAGGAAAGAGAAGGGAGGGAGGGTGCCTAAAGGAAAGGACACAGGAAGTGGGGGGGAGGATCAAAGTTGATAGGAGGGGTAGATGGAGGGGAGGAGGACATCATCAGGGAGGGGGATCTGGCGGAAGCCACCTTGGGAGAGGGTGAGGAGGGTGAAGAGATGGAGACCGGGTGGGACGTGGGAATACAGGCGCGGCAGCTGGCGGGGGTGGGAGAGGATGGGTGAGACAAGCGGATGAGGAGGATCGAGTTTGCGGGAGGTGTACAGGATCCGTATCCTTTCAAGGAAAAGGAGGAGGTGGGGGAAGGGGATGAGATCATACAGGATCCGCGTGGGGGAGGGGAGACGGATGCGATAGGCGAGGCGGAGAGCATGGCGTTCAAGGATTTGGAGGGATTTATAAAAGGTTGGAGGGGGGGGGGGGCGGAGATCCAGGCCGGATGGGCGTAACAAAGGATAGGGCGGATGAGGGATTTATAGGTGTGGAGGATGGTGGAGGGGTCCAGACCCCACGTACGGCCGGAAAGGAGCTTGAGGAGACGGAGTCGGGAGCGTGCCTTGGCTTGGATTGTCCGGAGATGGGGAGTCCAGGAGAGGCGACGGTCGAGGGTGACGCCAAGGTACTTAAGGGTGGGAGTGAGGGCGATAGGACGGCCATAGATGGTAAGATAGAAATCAAGGAGGCGGAAGGAAGGGGTGGTTTTGCCTACAATGATCACCTGGGTTTTGGAAGGATTGACCTTGAGCAACCACTGGTTGCACCAAGCGGTGAACCAGTCAAGATGGGATTGGAGAAGGTGTTGGGAACGCTGCAGGGTGGGGGCAAGGGCAAGGAAGGCAGTGTCATCGGCAAACTGGAGGAGGTGGACGGGGGATGACGGCGGCGGCATGTCCGCCGTATACAAAAGGTACAGAAGGGGGGAGAGGACGGAGCCTTGGGGCACACCGGCGGAAGGGAAAAAGGTGTAGGAGTCGGTGTTATGGATGGTGACGTAGGAAGGATGTGGAAGAGAAAGGAGCTGATCAGACGGACGTAGTTAATGGGAAGGGCGAAGGTTTGGAGCTTGAAGAGGAGACCGGAATGCCATACGCGGTCATAAGCTCGTTCGAGGTCCAGGGAGAGGAAGATTGCGGAGCGACGGGAATTAAGCTGGTCGGAAAGGAGATGAGTGAGGTGAAGGAGAAGATCGTCGGAAGAGAAGGACGGCCGAAAGCCACACTGGGTAACGGGGAGGAGGCGGTGCTGGCGGAGATGCTGGTGGATGCGGCGGGTGAGGATAGATTCCAGGACCTTGCTGAAGACCGAGGTAAGGCTGATGGGACGGTAGGAGGAGACGGCGGACGGCGGTTTGCCAGGCTTAAGGATCATCAGGATACGGGAGGTTTTCCACAGGTCGGGGTAGTAACCGGTGGACAGGACTACATTGTAGAGCCTGGCCAGGGTGGAGAGGAAAGAGACAGAAGCTTCACGAAGGTGACGGTAGGTGACACGATCGTGACCAGGAGCGGTGTTGCGTTTCTTGCGGAGTGTAGCAATGAGATCCTGTGTAGTGATAGGGGCATTGAGTTCCGTGTGTGCAATGTTGTCCAAGTACTGGAAACCAGGAGCGAGGGGAGGGACAGAGGTGTCAGTTCGATCGCGGACATCCGGGAAGAGGGAGTAATCGAACTGGGGATCATCGGGGTTGGAAAAGACATTGGAGAGGTAAGAGGCAAAGTAATTTGCCTTACTAAGGGAATCAGGGAAGGGGTGATCATCATGGAGAAGAGGATAGTAGGGGGAGGGTTTAGTTCCGGTAAGGCGACGGAAGGCTGACCAGAACTTGGACGAGTTGATAGGTAGGGTAGCATTTAAACGGGTGCATGTCTGTCGCCAGTCCCGGAGTTTCTTAGCCGCGAGCAAATAACGAATGTGTCGCTGGAGTTGCCGGTGGCGTCGGAGTGTGTCCGGGTCACGCGTGCGGAGGAAGGGACGGTAGAGACGGCGGGATTCACAGAGGAGGAGGACGGCCTGTGGTGGTAAGGTAGGACGGTGGGGGTGAACGGCGACAGTAGGGACGTGGGCCGCCACGGCCTCATACAAGGTCTGCTGGAGAAAGGAGGCGGCATGGGTTACATCGTCAGGGTGGTGGTAGGTGAAGGGGTGGCTATCGACCTGGTGGCCGAAGACTTCCTATTTCCTTAAATAACGTAACTACCCGGCGAACGGTCCGGACACTTGGATCATGTCGTCCAGGATACCGAGCTGCATACATAGCACACGGCCGTTGGGCATTTTGATCACAATAGCCACACATCAACACGATATCGACATTTTCCGCAATTGGTAAACGGTCCATTTTAACACGGGTAATGTATCACGAAGCAAATACCGCCCGCATTGGCGGACGTTACGTGATACCACGTTTGTGACTATTACAGCGCCATCTATCACAAAGCGAAGAAGATGGTCCAACTAAAACATTCGTATTTCTTTACGTACTACACGAATATGTACTAAAAATGTGGGTTCCTATTTAAAAAAAAACGCAGTTGATGTTCGTTTGACCAACAACAACATATGGCAGCGCCATCTAGCGGGCCAACCATAGCGCCATCTGATTTCCCCTTTCAAACTAGACGAGTTTCTTTCTTTGTAGTTTTTTTGTTTGATGCTTTTTTCGTGAGATATTTGGTCCAGTCACTATCAATGGACCACCCTGTATAAACGTGTGTATATCTTCATGTACCTCAACGTCACGCTCACAGTGTATTGAGACATATGCCATGTGTGTGGATAAGTATTGTCCTGTTAAAAACGTCACCACGATACCGTTGCGTGAGAGGTAACATATGAGGATACAGGATGTCCGTTATGCACCGCTGTGCCGCCACAGTTTCCCAAATCACTGCCAGCTGTGACCGGAAGTCATGCCCGATGGTTCCCCACATCGTGAAGCCAGGAACAACACCGCTGCGCCTCTGCAGAGCATTGGAAGAATGGGTCTCTCCCCAGGTCGCAACCACATTTGCCAACGATGTTCATCTGCGGTAGCGCAGAACCGCGATTCATTGCTAAACATAACATATTGCCATGGATCAGCTGTCTATGCCTCCCGATCACGGTACAACTCGAAACACAGCCGTTAGCTTTTTTTTTTTTGGGGGGGGGGGGGGGGGTTAATGGCAGCCTAAGAATAGGACGGTAATTAGCTAGTACGGCTGCTAGTCTCTAAGCTGTAGTGCGGATGACACAGTTTTTATTAGTTGTACTCGGACTGTGAGCGCAAGCGTGAAGGGACTACAGTGTGCTTGGAGCACAAAACGGCGGTCCTCCCTTGTGATGGTCCTACGTCGTCGACCGGGGCATTGACGCTCCTTTCATCTACATCCACATCATACTCCGCAAGCCACCTAATGGTGCACCTTCAGTACCACTATCTGTTCCCTCCAATCATGTTTCACTCGCGAATAGTGCGTGGGAAGAATGATTGTCGGTAAGCCTCTGTATTTGCTCTTATTTATCGAATTTTCTCCTCGTGGTCAATACGCGAGATGTATTTGGGGGGAAGTAATATGTTGCTGACTCCTCCTGAAAACTGTCTCAAGTGCTGATAACGCTATCTCAACCGGTTACAAGGGTACATCGCTTCCAGTGATCACTTAACATCTGACGTTGTTCATATCACTTATACAGGGTGTTCCAGGCGGAATGGTTAGTATTCAGGGATGTGACAGGAACGATCTTTCGAAGCAAAAAAATCCCGCACACAGGAGCTCTAAAATGTATACTTTAAAACAATGACCACTTGTTCATCTTTGCTACTGTGAAACACGTATCTCCTCCTGAAGAAGTTCTCATAGCTCTTAAATTAGGCGTTTTAGAACCCATGTTATTTAGACATTTTTTTCTTATTTTTGTCCATACTACATCCTCCCAAAACATGAAAATCAAAGATCTTGCAGTAGAGATTTGGTTCACAGTACCAAACATAAAGTAATGCTCACAGCTGTTAAGGTATGCATTTTAGAGACAATGTTTACCGGACATTTTTGCTTCGAATGATCGTTCCTGTGCCGGTCGCTGTGGACGAGCGTTTCTAGGCGCTACAGTCTCGAGCTGCGCGACCGCTACGGTCGCAGGTTCGAATCCTGCCTCGGGCCTGGATGTGTGTGTTGTCCTTAGGTTGGTTAGGTTTAAGTAGTTCTAAGTTCTAGGGGACTGATGACCTCATCTGTTAAGTCCGATAGTGCTCAGAGCCATTTGAACCAGTTTTGAACCGACCGTTCACAGCCCCGCCGATAGTAAGTACGTGTACGAAGTTGCATTGGCACTCGACCATGCCTTCTGACTGCTTCACTTTTTTGGTCAGGGATTGTACACTGAACATTGACTCTATATACAGCCTGGCTGCACGAGATATCACCTGTACTAAAAGTCAATCACACTACAGCAGGGATAATATGTACCTATTGCTAGATCTTCCTAAAATGATTTTCTCAAGTCGTCCGTCTTGGTTTCTTGTGTCGTGCTGTTGAAATATACATCACCAGAGCTTAGCTCAAATATGTTGTGTTAACAATATATATGTCGAGTATTTTTCAAGTAACTCTTTCCTGTATAAAATTTACCTAATTTTTTCAGCAATTCTAAATGTTTAAATCACTTTTGTCATCATCATCATCATCATCATCATCATCATCATCATCATCATCATCATCATCATCATTTAAGACTGATTATGCCTTTCAGCGTTCAGTCTGGAGCATAGCCCCCCTTATACAGTTCCTCCATGATCCCCTATTCAGTGCTAACATTGGTGCTTCTTCTGACGTTAAACCTATTACTTCAAAATCATTCTTAACCGAATCCAGGTACCTTCTCCTCGGTCTGTCCCGACTCCTCCTACCCTCTACAGCTGAATCCATGAGTCTCTTCGGTAACCTTGCTTCTCCCATGCGTGTAACATGACCCCACCATCTAAGCCTGTTCACCCTGACTGCTACATCTATAGAGTTCATTCCCAGTTTTTCTTTGATTTCCTCATTGTGGACACCCTCCTGCCATTGTTCCCATCTACTAGTACCTGCAATCATCCTAGCTACTTTCATATCCGTAACCTCAACCTTGTTGATAAGGTAACCTGAATCCACCCAGCTTTCGCTCCCATACAACAAAGTTGGTCGAAAGATTGAACGGTGCACAGATAACTTAGTCTTGGTACTGACTTCCTTCTTGCAGAAGAGAGTAGATCGTAGCTGAGCGCTCACTGCATTAGCTTTGCTACACTTCGCTTCCAGTTCTTTCACTATGTTACCGTCCTGTGAGAATATGCATCCTAAGTACTTGACACCGTCCACCTGTTATAACTTTGTTCCTCCTATTTGGCACTCAATCCGTTTATATTTCTTTCCCACTAACATTACTTTCGTTTTGGAGATGCTAATCTTCATACCATAGTCCTTACATTTCTGATCTAGCTCTGAAATATTACTTTGCAAACTTTCAATCGAATCTGCCATCACAACTAAGTCATCCGCATATGCAAGACTGCTTATTTTGTGTTCACATATCTTAATCTCACCCAGCCAGTCTATTGTTTTCAACATATGATCCATAAATAATATGAACAACAGTGGAGACAGGTTGTAGCCTTGTCTTACCCCTGAAACTACTCTGAACCATGAACTCAATTTACCATCAACTCTAACTGCTGCCTGACTATCCATGTAAAGACCTTTAATTGCTTGCAAAAGTTTGGCTCCTATTCCATAATCTTGTAGAACAGAGAATAACTTCCTCCTAGGAACCCGGTCATATGCGTTTTCTAGATCTATAAAGCATAGATACAATTCCCTGTTCCACTCATAACACTTCTCCATGATTTGCCGTAAGCTAAAGATCTGGTCCTGAGAACCTCTAAGAGGCCTAAACCCACACTGATTTTCATCCAATTGGTCCTCAACTAATACTCGCACTTTCCTTTCAACAATACCTGAGAAGATTTTACCCACAACGCTGATTAAAGAGATACCTCTGTAGTTGTTACAATCTTTTCTGTTTTCATGTTTAAAGATTGGTGTGATTACTGCTTTTGTCCAGTCTGATGGAACCTGCCCCGACTCCCAGGCCATTTCAATTATCCTGTGCAGCCATTTAAGACCTGACATTTCACTGTATTTGATGAGTTCCGACTTAATTTCATCCACCCCAGCCGCTTTATTGCACTGCAATCTATTGACCATTTTTTCCACTTCCTCAAATGTGATCCTATTTCCATCATCATTCCTATCCCATTCTACCTCGAAATCTGAAACATTACTGATCGCATTTTCACCTACATTGAGCAACTCTTCAAAATATTTCCTCCATCTGCCCAAGGCATCCACAGGATTCACCAGCAGTTTTCCTGACCTGTCCAAACTACTTGTCATTTCCTTCTTACCTCCCTTTCGAAGACTGCTAATTACACTCCAGAATGGTTTTCCAGCAGCTTGACCCATAGTCTCCAACCTGTTTCCAAAGTCTTCCCACGATATCTTCTTGGATGCTGCAATTATCTGTTTGGCTTTGTTTCTTTCTTCAACATAACTTTCTCTGTCTACCTGGGTTCTGGTATGTAGCCATTTTTGATACGCCTTCTTTTTCCTTTTACAGGCTGCCTTGACTGTATCATTCCACAAAGCTGTTTGCTTCATCCTACTTTTACACACTACTGTTCCAAGACATTCTTTAGCCACTTCTAGTACTGTGCCACTGTACCTTGTCCATTCCTTTTCCAATGACTGTAATTGACTACATTCAACTAACTGGTACCTTTCTGAGATCGCTGTTATGTACTTGTGCCTGATTTCCTTATCCTGAAGTTTCTCCACTCTTATCCTCCTACATATGGACCTGACCTCCTGCACTTTCGGCCTCACAATCCCAATTTCACTGCAGATTAAATAATGATCAGTGTCATCAAAGAATCCCCTGAATACACGTGTGTCCCTCACAGCCTTCCTGAATTCCTGATCTGTTATTATATAGTCAATGACAGATCTGGTTCCCCTGCCTTCCCAAGTATACCGGTGAATGTTCTTATGTTTAAAAAAGGAGTTTGTGATTACTAAGCCCTTACTGGCACAGAAATCCAAGAGTTGTTTCCCGTTCCTGTTGGCCTCCATATCCTCTCCAAATTTACCCATAACCTTTTCGTACCCTTCTGTTCGATTTCCAATCCTGGCGTTAAAATCACCCATCAGCAGAACACTGTCCTTGTCCTTTACTCTAACAACTACATCACTGAGTGCCTCATAAAAACTATCCATCTTATCTTGATCTGTCCCTTCACTATGCGAATATACTGACACAATCCTAATTTTCTTGCTAGACACTGTCAAATCTATCCACATCAGTCGTTCGTTTACATACCTTATTGCAACTACGCTGGGTTCCACTTCTTTCCTGATGTAAAGCCCTACACCCCATTGTGCTGTTCCTGCTTTGACTCCTGACAGGTAGACCTTGTATTCTCCCACTTCCTCTTCTTTCTCACCCCTTACCCGAATGTCACTAACAGCTAAAACGTCCAGCCCCATCTTACTTGCAGCCTCTGCCAGCTCTACCTTCTTCCCAGAGTAGCCTCCATTGATATTAATAGCTCCCCATCTCATTACCATTTGTTTGCCAAGTTGTATCTTAGGAGTCCCTGGTTTGTCAGTTAGAGGTGGGACTCTGTCACCTCCAAAGGTCCGAGGCATTTTGCTCTGATTGTTGCCAGCATCATATTTAAAGTACCAGGGAAGCAGGTTGCTAGCCTTACTTGCCCCGAGTCCCATTGGGTTTTACCCCTAACGGCTGAGGGACTAACCGGTGGATTTGGTAGTCTTTGCCGTATGAGCACAAAGGTGACCACGACTCAGAATATGTCCGAGATGCCCAGCCTTATTCCAAAGTAACTGGTGTCCCGACTGTCGGGACCACTTGCTTGGCCACTCATACGTTGCCCGTGGTTCATGAACTAGAACATGACTACAGGAACCCACACCATGAACCACTTTTGTAAGAATTTTTAAATTACCTGAGTTATATCATCGTCTGAGATTGTGTGATACTTTAGCGTTATGCATGAGAGACATAATGAATTGCTCGTGTAAAGCTGAATGTTGGCAACAACTGTAACAACGTCCAACTATCCAGTGGCCTACAATACGCCACTGATGAAATCGTCGTCGAGTGAAAATTAAAATTCCACATGAGGTAAAGCATCTGCAGCATCTACACATGACAGAGCTGATTTCAACACGCCGTCTGGAACGATAAACTGCCGACGCCATTGCACCTCACCCTTGCATCGCACCGGCCGCGGTGGGCGAGCAGTTTTAGGCGCTTCAGTCTGAAACTGCGCGACCGCTACGGTCGCAGGTTCGAATCCTGCCTCGGGCATGCATGTTTGTGATGTCCTTTGGTTAGTTAGTTCTAAGTTCTAGGGGACTGATGATCTCAGATGTTAAGTCCCATAGTGCTCAGAGCCATTTGAACCATTTGAAATCCTAATCTAAAAGGATACATAATGGTCTATAGTGGCACGTCAACGAATTCTCTCTGCGTGGCTTCGTTTTTATGTTTTCCACGTTGTTAGACGGAAGCAGCGAACTGAACTCCTCGTGGGGGTGGTCAGCTCTTATCGCGCAAGTTGGTAGGCCGCTGTTTCGCAATTTAGGCCTGCGCAGAAATAGCCTTGCGGCGCGCTACATCGTCACGCGATATCGCCAGAAGTAGGGAAAAGCATCCGCAATGCGTAATACTCTCAAGGCCCTCTCCAATTAGACGGCTTCACAGGCAGTTGGACGACTTCAACGATATGTATTCTAATACTTGCCTCACATATTCTCAAGCGAGCCACAATAATTGGTAAGTGTAGCCTTCGACGGACATTGTCACGGTCAATAAAATTCTTCGGGCTGTGTGACCTCATTGACAATGAGTAAGTTTCTCCGACGTACCCTAAGGAAGGCCATTTGAGACAGCTGGTGAAAAGTTGGAGAATTTCACGCACTGGCAATGCGGTTAGATAGCTATAATTTTTTTGGCTGTCAGTCAATAACTTTATTCATCAGTCACAATAGCGCCATTTTTTATGCTGCTAGAGATATTTTCGAGACAAGTGTGAGCTTCAGGTGTTATACAAGGGTGAATGGGGGCAAGATTGAGTACTTACGGCTTAGTTAGCAAGAGTGCCCATAGTTTGTTGGCGGGGGGGGGGGGGGGGGGGGGGGGGGGGGGGAGGGGGGGGGAGGGGGGGCGGGGGTCTAGACCTGGGATATGGAGTATTTTTATTATGTTGGAAGACGAATAGACGAATGACGACTTGTAAGTAGTCTTAGATTAATTCCATTTCCAAATCTGTTAAAAACCTGCGTAATACTGACTTTTAAATCAATTCCCTGAAAGAAAAACACCTGTCTACACCTCTTTAACTCTCCATGAGAGCTAAGGTGAGGGGGAGGGGGAGGGGCGGCGGCGGGGCAGCCCTTTCTTGCTCCCGGGTATGGGTACCTTTGTCGGGTAGTACTGCGATCTACCGGAAAAGGGCTAGAAGGGGCTGTTAAGAGGAATACTTGTAAGCGGCAGCTAGTCTGAGCTGTTAGTCTAGCTTGTATGCATGTGCATCTCGCGAATGCCGTGATGTTTAAAGGAAGTCCTCCTTGAGGAGTAGCAGTTTGGTAGTGAACAATCGCCAAAAGTAAATATGTTAATTGTTGACAATTAAATAAAATTGCGTTCTTTTAATCACAGCAGAACTTACCTTTTTATTATTTTATTTTATTTATTTATTTATTTATTTACTTTTACACGTCTAGTTCCGTAGGACCAGATTGAGGAGCAATTCCCCCCAGTCATGGAACGTGTCAGTACAACAAATTACAGCGGAAAAATAATAACAGATGAAATAAAATATATATTCTAAAAAGTCTTCAAGCTGTAAGTTTATGTAAACGCAGTCAACTATATAACATAGGAATCAGGTTAATTTTTCAAGGAACTCATCAACAGAATACGAATGACCCATGAGGAAACTCTTCAATTTAGATTTGAAAGCAAATGGATTACTGCTAACATTTTTGAATTTTTGTGGTAGCTTACTGAAAGTGGATGCCGCAGAATACTGCACACCTTTCTGCACAAGAGTCAAGGAAATTCGATTCAAATGCAGATTGAATTTCTGCCTAGTATTAAATGAATGGAAGCTACTAAAATGGCTGTAAGCATTATAGGACTTAACATCTGAGGTCGTCAGACTTAGACTTAGACTTAGACTTAGAACTACTTAAACCTAACTAACCTAAGGACATCACACACATCCATGCCCGAGGCAGGATTCAAACCTGCGACCGTAGCGGTCACGCGGTTCCGGACTGAAGCGCCTAAAACCGGTCGCCGGAAGCTACTAATTCTTGGGAATAAGCTAATACTGTTACCAAGAAACTACAGTAAAGAACATGCATATTTTGAGTCCAATGTCAGAATACCCAGACTAATGAACAGGTTTCGACAAGAGATTCGCGAACTTACACCACTTGTCCGAACCGCCCGTTTCTCATCCAAAAATACGCTTTGAGAATGGGAAGAGTTACCCCAAACAGTAATACCAGACGTCATAAGCGAATGAAAATAAACAAAGTAGACTACTTTACGTGTCGAACTATCACTTACTTCAGTTACTGTTCTAATAGTAAAAATGGCAACATAAAGTCTTGAAGATGGGCTTTCCAGTACAGTTTATTATCTATCTGAACACCTAGAAATTTGAACTGTTAATCTCACTAATCATACGTCCATTCTGTGTATTTAAAACGTCAGTTTTTCTTGTTTTGTGTGTTATAAACTGTAAAAAGTGAGTCTTACTGTGATTTAGCACTTGTTTATTTTCCACAAGCCATGAAATTATGTCTTGGAATTCACTATTTGAAAAAATACCAATGTTGCTGATTTGCTGTACTGTTACCATTCTGCAAGAGGCGCCAGCCTTTCAGAGTTCAAGCAAGTAACTTTTGACTAAGGGAAAACGCCTGCAGCAGTGGGCGACGCAATGTTGATGGCAGCAGTCGCCGTCGAGTGTCGAGGATGGCAACAGCAGACAAACGGGCAACAGTGCAGAAAATCAGTCACTATTTCAATACTGATAACAAGCGCTGAATAGTCATATCTTCCAAAAGCATCTCCTTGATAAGAATTATAGATACGCCGGCCGGGGTGGACGAGCGGTTCAAGGCGCTACCGTCTGGAACCGCGCGACCGCTACGGTAGCAGGTTGGAATCCTGCCTCGGGCATGAATGTGTGTGATGTTCTTAGGTTAGTTACGTTTAAGTAGTTCTAACTTCTAGGGAACTTATGACCTCAGAGTCACATAGCTCAGAGCCCTTTGAACCATTATAGATATCATTGCGTCTTGCGTGGTCCTCTGTTTACAGCACTGAGTAGTAAGCTTTCACCCTCACTAACAGTATATGTGAAGAAACACGCAGCTCTTCTTTGGATGTTATCTGTTAGGGTGGTGCATAAGTCCGTAGCGGTATTGTTCTGCATGATGGTATTCCGGTTCCTATGGGTTTATTTATCAACAGTAATTCATTATTTGTAGTTCAATGTTGCTATTTGAGTTCAGATACTGTCATTTTGTCATTGGGGGATACTGAGCGGAGCTGTTGGCGCTAGAAAAAGGAGTGCCAAATGGAAAAATCGGAAGATTTAGGACATATTCTTCTGTTTGAGTTCAGTGGAGGGATGAGGCAACCACAAACATTTGCGCCTTGTATGTGAATAATGCCACTGGACAGATCACGGAAAGAAAATGGTTATCACGTTTTAAGGAAGATCGTTTAGACATTAGTGGCTCTCCAGGTTCAAGAAGACCTTCGTGAATTTAATCTACAGTGATTCGCCTCAGTGTTTTCGAGAACAGGCAGATGTGAGGAACTGAGATCATTCCATCATCTTGCGACATTTGCATACAGTGGATAAGGTTCAAAAGTCGGGTGTCTGGGTACCACTTCCTCTAAAGCAAAGGCATAAAAATCAGCCGGTGGCCATATGTGCGACTCTGCTAGCTCGTCGTCAGTTGGCTCGTGAACAATATCGACCATTCGTTTTCTGTATCGTTACTGCTGACGAGAAGTTGAGTCTGTATGTTAAGACAAAAAAAATAAAGGAATGGCTGAGCCCAAACAAAGCAGCAACTCTCCGTAAACAGACTTGCGCGTATCCACATAATATAATGCTATGCATCTTGGTGGAACAGCGGAGGTGTGGTGTGCTACGGATTGCTTCCCCGAGGTGTAGTTGTCACTGCTGACATTTACTGTCAACGTCTGAGACGTCTTGCAGACGCAGTCCAAAAACAACGACCAAGAAGATTGCTTGAACTGATGCTGCTACACGATAACGCACGCCCGCTTTCTGCTCGACTGACAAAAATCTCTATATACGAATTGGGTTGAGAAGTCATTCCGCAACACCTTATCCACCTGATATTCCGCTCTCTGTCGAACAACCTTCAAGGAACTTCCTTTCCGGATGAAAATGCGCTCCAAACACGGCTCGACCAGTTCTTCGCCTCAAAACTGCGTGATTTGTACTGGCGCGGAGTCGAAATGGTACCCAGCGTCAGCTAACTGTTGTAAACAATGAAGAAGAATATATTAGTTATGACTAAAGACTCTATTACGTGTATCTGTTATGCAGATACCCAAAAAGGCAAGTAGGAGTAATCCGCTGAATTACAGACCTGTGTCACTAACGTCGATTTGCTGTAGGGTTTTGGAACATATACCGTATTCGAACATTATGAAGTACCTCGAAGAAAACGATTTATTGACATAGTCAGCACGGACTCACAAAATATCGTTCTTGTGAAAGAAAACTAGCTCTTTATACTCATGTAGGAATAAGTGCTATCGACAGGGGATGTCAAATTGATTCCATATTATTAGATTTTCAGAAGGCTTTCGACACCGTTCCTCACAAGCGTATTCTAACCAAACTGCGAGCCTACGGAGTATCGCCTCAGTTGTGCGATTGGATCCGTGATTTCCTGTCATAAAGGTCACAGTTCGTAGTAATAGACGGAAAGTCATCGAGTTAAATAGAAGTAATATCCGGCGTTCCCCAAGGAAGTGTTATAGGCCCTCTGTTGTTCCTGATCTATATTAACGACATAGGAGACAATCTGAGTAGCCGTCTTAGATTCTTTGCAGATGATGCTGTCATTTACCGTCTTGTAAAGTCATCAGATGATCAAAACGACTTGCAATATGATTTAGATAAGATATCTGTATGGTGCGGAAAGTGGCAAATTGACCCTGAATAAGGAAAAATGTGAAGTTATTCACATGAGTACTAAAAGAAATCTGCTAAATTTCGATTAAGCGATAAGTCACACAAATCTGAAGGTTGTAAATTCAACTAAATACTTAGGGATTACAATTACAAATAACCTGAATTGGAACGATCACATAGATAATATTGTGGGTAGAGCAAACCAAAGACTGCGATTCATTGGCGGAACACCTAGAAGGTGCAACAGATCTACTAAAGAGACTGCTTACACCACGCTTGTCCGCCCTGTTCTGGAGTATTGCTGTGCGATGTGGGATCCGCATCAGGTGGGACTGACGGATGACATCGAAAAAGTACAAAGAAGGGCAGCTCGTTTTGTATTACCGCGAAATGGGGGAGGTAGTGTCACAGACATGATACGTGAATTGGAGTGGCAATCATTAAAACAAAGGCGTTTTTCGTTGCGACGGGATCTTCTCATGCAATTTCAATCACCAGTTTCCTCCTCCGATTGAGAAAACATTCTGTTGCCATCCACCTACATAGGGAAAATTGATCATCACGATAAATTAAGAGAAATCAGGGCTCGCACAGAAAACTTTAAGTGCTCGTTTTCCCCGTGTGCCGTTCGAGAGTGGAACAGTAGAGACACAGCTTGAAGGTGGTTGATTGAACCCTCTGCCAGGCACTTTATTGTGAATGGCAGAGTAATCACGTAGATGTAGATATTAAATTTAAATTGATGGAAAAACGCTATTAACTTATGCACTTTCCTAATATTTTCTGTATTAGTCCTATCTTATTAGGGTCCCAGGCTGAATATTCAAATATCGATATAACGAGTGTTTTGTAAGCTATCTCCTTCTTGGGTCGACTACACATCCTAAGGACGCTTGCAGTGAATCTCAATCTGGCATCTGCCTTACCTGTGATTAGTTTTCTGTTGTCGTTCCGTTTTAAGTCACTCCGTTCTGAATCGCATACAGAATACTGTCTATGTTCAAGCTACTTGACCCACTATTATACACTGCAGTCACGAGGGGGAAGATCTTTTGCTCATTCTGGAAACATCCCCCAGGCTGTGGCTAAGCCATGTCTCCGCAGTATACTTTCTTTCAGGAGTGCTAGTTCTGCAAGGTTCGCAGGAGAGCTTCTGTAAAGTTTGGAAGGTAGGAGACGAGATACTGGCAGAAGTAAAGCTGTGACTACCGGCCGTGAGTCGTGCTTCGGTAGCTCAGTTGGTAGAGCACTTGCCCGCGAAAGGCAAAGGTCCCGAGTTCGAGTCTCGGTCGGGCACACAGTTTTAATCTGCCAGGAAGTTTCATCTTTTGCTTTACTTATAGTGCATATATCAGATAAGCGTATAATCTCTCTTTCCTTACAAACAACGCTTTTTATTTCTGTGTCTGGAAAGTTATTAGAGCCTACTACGATTCTCAAGTACATAGAGTTAATTTTCCTTTGAACAGCCTCCAGAGAGAATCTGCTCAATATTATCATCGCTGACAGTAAAAAGAAATCCCTAAGGAAAGGAATCTTTATAAATTCTGAAGCCCAAGATTTTGTGAGCCACACCAAAGTATTTGACTCTACAGCGTCGTATTTAGCAACTCAATGCCGGCGATAAGTATCATCTTTACGCAGACTTCGACCCGAAAGGCAAGGAGGACACTCTTTACCTGCGTTAACAAGAGCGCTTGGAAGGAAGGCCCTTCCACCGAAAGGTACTCGTAGTTCATCGATCGTTAACAGCAGACTGAATTGCAAAAGTCAGTTTACAGAAAGTTCCTTCGCGAGTTCGTCTGAGATTAGGTCGCTTTTCTCATCGGCAAAAAAGACATTTCACCGCGATTCAAGGCACTGAGATTTAATCATCTGAATACTGTTTAGAGGTAGTTGTGTTTCGTCTTAAGAAGTCGATAAGTCAGTGTCATAACTATCCGCCCTTTCCATTGAGGAATAGGAAGAGACGAAAGAAACTTATGCCAAGATAACATTTTTATTAATACTGTAACTGCAAAACGGACAATTTATGTCGGACGCAGGATTTTGGAAATGTTTTCTGTACATTTTTAAAATTATTCTCAAGTCTCGTGCAACCACCAGTCGTCATTACTCGCTCGTGGCACGAGTCAGCACGTAATTAAAAAAAGTTTTGCTAAAAACTTTAAGAAAATAAAGTATAAAATATAAAGATACAGAAACAGGAAAGTTTTGTGATCATGTATGCAAATTCATAAGACATTACAGTGAAATGCTTCAAACTACCGTGAGGAATAAAAGGAGGAAGTCTTTCAGCTTAGATATCAAAACATACTAAAATACTTCAGTTCTTTTGAAAAATTGTGAACGTATTTCTCTACAGGGGTAATAAATTAATATCCAATTACAAATCACATTTGCATCGGCTGTTCACTGAGTGATTGTTGCAGGTCCCTTCGGAATCAGTCCGCGTCATCAACCACCAGTCCTATAGGACAATACATGTGCAGAGGTATCAGAAATAGGATTCTGAGACGCTTGAGTGATTCGCGAGCTAATTCCCTAGTTCGTTCTGACTACCGTTTTCTCGAGTATGATTCTTAATTTGGAATACATAGAGTTCCTCGAAGCATTGTTCTGTAGGAGGTAATAGAGCGAAATTAAGAAAACATCTCACAATCTTCAGCGTTTAATTGCTAGTACAGATTATTCTTACAGTGAAAATAGCAGCAGTCTGTTTTTCTTCAAGGTTCTGAAACTGATTCTACCAAGAAAGCTTTCCGTTTATCCTGGAAACGATGTATGAAATGAAAACAGGCAAATATGTACTTACGAATGTCTATTGATCTATGAAGATTAGTTACGATTTAATAAGATTGAGCTAAAGTCCTATCTTATTCGACCAGTCATAAACAATACATAGTTCTTCGTTAACGGTGTTTACAACTCTTCTTAGATTTTCTGATCCGATCTTGAGATTCAATTACAAGCCGACTGCGTAAACAAGGTACGAATAGTTACAGCGAGAGAGCATGGAAGATTTGTCAATAACATACAGAGAAAATCCTGTGACTAACATTGGTCCTTAAGGGCATACACGATGTAACTAAATGATACTGACAAACTGAGACTCTTTTCCCTGCCGTTGACAGTTCCACAGCTATACCTTTTCATGTTTTTATTTGTTTGTGAGGAGACGTTGCCTAAAAATGGGTGATGAAAGTCATGGGATAGCGATATGCACATTTACAGGTGGCAGTAGTAACGCGTACACGAAGTATAAAAGGTAGTGCGTTGAGTAGCAGTCATTTGTCCTCAGGTGATTCATGTGAAAAGGCTTCCGACTTGATTGTGGCCGCTCTGCGCAGGTGATGCTCCATAAACGACCAGCTTTGCGAAAGAAGCGGCGACACTTCGTGCACAACCCATCCATCATTTTGCACGACAATGCGCTGACGCATACAGCACAAGCTGTGGCTGCTCCGTTCGGTCGATGGGACTGGGAAGTACTGTACCATCCACCATACTCCCCGGACGCAAGTCCTTGTGACTTTGATTTGATTCCGAATATGAACGAACCACTTCGTGGCATTCGCTTCATAACTATTCCAGAGATTCGACAGGCAGTAGACAGCTCCATTCGCACCATCAACAGAACAGGCTCTGCTAACGGTATACTACGCCTTCCACATCGCTGTCAACGGGTTCTACACAACGCTGGTGACTACTTTGAAGGACAGTAACAGGTGCAAACATGTAACTCTTTTGTATCGGTTGTGAATAAATAGTTGCCACTATTTAAGTTCCAACCCTCGTAAGCAAGTCAGCGTACAAGTCTACATCTACATTTACATTTATACTCCGCAAGCCACCCAACGGTGTGTGGCGGAGGGCACTTTACGTGCCACTGTCATTACCTCCCTTTCCTGTTCCACTCGCGTATGGTTCGCGGGAAGAACGACTGTCTGAAAGCCTCTGTGCGCGCTCTAATCTCTCTAATTTTACATTCGTGATCTCCTCGGGAGGTATAAGTAGGGGGAAGCAATATATTCGATACCTCATCCAGAAACGCACCCTCTCGAAACCTGGCGAGCAAGCTACACCGCGATGCAGAGCGCCTCTCTTGCAGAGTCTGCCACTTGAGTTTGTTAAACATCTCCGTAACGCTATCACGGTTACCAAATAACCCTGTGACGACACGCGCCGCTCTTCTTTGGATCTTCTCTATCTCCTCCGTCAACCCGACCTGGTACGGATCCCACACTGATGAGCAATACTCAAGTATAGGTCGAACGAGTGTTTTGTAAGCCACCTCCTTTGTTGACGGACCACATTTTCTAAGGACTCTCCCAATGAATCTCAACCTGGTACCCGCCTTACCAACAATTAATTTTATATGATCATTCCACTTCAAATCGTTCTGCACGCATACTCCCAGATATTTTACAGAAGTAACTGCTACCAGTGTTTGTTCCGCTATCATATAATCATACAATAAAGGATCCTTCTTTCTATGTATTCGCAATACATTACATTTGTCTGTGTTAAGAGTCAGTTGCCACTCCCTGCACCAAGTGTCTATCCGCTGCAGATCTTCCTGCATTTCGCTACAATTTTCTAATGCTGCAACTTCTCTGTATACTACAGCATCATCCGCGAAAAGCCGCATGGAACTTCCGACACTATCTACTAGGTCATTTATATATATTGTGAAAAGCAATCGTCCCATAACACTCCCCTGTGGCACGCCAGAGGTTACTTTAACGTCTGTAGACGTCTCTCCGTTGATAACAACATGCTGTGTTCTGTTTGCTAAAAACTCTTCAATCCAGCCACACAGCTGGTCTGATATTCCGTAGGCTCTTACTTTATCAGGCGACAGTGCGGAACTGTATCGAACGCCTTCCGGAAGTCAAGAAAAATAGCATCTACCTGGGAGCCTGTATCTCATATTTTCTGGGTCTCATGAACAAATAAAGCGAGTTGGGTCTCACACGATCGCTGTTTCCGGAATCCATGTTGATTCCTACATAGTAGATTCTGAGTTTCCAAAAACGACATGATACTCGAGCAAAACACATGTTCTAAAATTCTACAACAGATCGACGTCAGAGATATAGGTCTATAGTTTTGCGCATCTGCTCGACGACCCTTCTTGAAGACTGGGACTGCCTGTGCTCTTTTCCAATCATTTGGAACCTTCCGTTCCTCTAGAGACTTGCGGTACACGGCTGTTAGAAGGGGGGCAAGTTCTTTCGCGTATTCTGTGTAGAATCGAATTGGTATCCCGTCAGGTCCAGTGGACTTTCCTCTGTTGAGTGCTTCCAGTTGCTTTTCTATTCCTTGGACACTTATTTCGATGTCAGCCATTTTTTCGTTTGTGCGAGGATTTAGAGAAGGAACTGCAGTGCGGTCTTCCTCTGTGAAACAGCTTTGGAAAAAGGTGTTTAGTATTTCAGCTTTACGCTTGTCATCCTCTGTTTCAATGCCATCATCATCCCGGAGTGTCTGGACATGATGTTTCGAGCCACTTACTGATTTAACGTAAGACCAGAACTTCCTAGGATTTTCTGTCAAGTCGGTACCTAGTATTTTACTTTCGAATTCACTGAACGCTTCACGCATAGCCCTCCTTACGCTAACTTTGACATCGTTTAGCTTCTGTTTGTCTGAGAGGTTTTGGCTGCGTTTAAACTAGGAGTGAAGCTCTCTTTGCTTTCGCAGTAGTTTCCTAACTGCTGGATTTGCAAGTAAGTATAACTGAAGGTCGTCCGCATACACGACGCGTGTTAGAAAAGTAATGAGACTGGTATTTTATCTACCAAAGTTTTTATTTTTTAAAAAACAGCAGTATCGTCCCCTTCAAAACTGTTGCCTTCGGCAGCTGTACACCGACGGAGTCGTTCCTAGGCTTGATAGCAGCACTGAAAGGCTTCAACTGGTAGGGCCTTTAACAAGTCAGTCACACTTTTTTCTGTGTTCTCCAGAATCCCGAAATGATTCCCTTTTAAGACAGTTTTAACTTCGGGAAAAGGAAAAATTCACAAGCATTCAGATCAATCGAGTAGCGGGGCTGTGGAACCACAGGAATTTCCCTTTGAGGTCAAAATATCCTTGATGGAAGTGGCCGTGTGACATGCGGCGTTGTCACGATTCGGCACCCACTTGTCTGCAGTGCCCGCTCTCACTCGATTCGCCCTATTCTGAGCATTTCACGGACGTCTTTGTAAAACACATGGGTGACAGTTCGTCCTGCAGGAACAAACTTGAGCAAAATTCATCTTCACCGTGTTCTCGGTCTTCCAAAACTGATTTGTGCCAGCGAAAAACTTGTCCTTTCGGTAAGGAATGTCCCCCAAAAACCTGTTTCAGCTTTTTAAAGGTCACACTCGCGGAGTACCCGTTTAACGCAAAACCTGATGGCATAACGTTGCTCTAAGCTCCTCTGTTCACTTTTTGTAACACACGACAAAAACACAACTTCAAACATGGCACTCTCAAAAACCACATATTGGCTGTACGGAGCTGAAACGCGGGCCGAGCATCTGGAAGGGATGAACACACCGGTCTACACAAGCAGAACAACACAGCGTTACCAGATCGCTCAGCCTGTTCTCAGTCTCCCTACTTTTTTCACACAAGTCGTAGGTGATATTTCAATAGGAGAGAACAGTTGAGAGGTCATTAACACATATGAAAAAAAGTTTTCGCGGCTCGAGCCAAAGCAATGCTCGTTGCCATAACTGCAAGCTTGCCATAACAAGCTGGCGCAGCATTTCGCCACCCTGTCTGGGTCAGTACACCAGCTCGACTGATCGAACACTGACCAACGGTATTACCGTAAACACCTAGCCAGCCGGGGCCTTCGGATAGGCGAGTCACTGGGTTGTGTGGGCTTCCGCCGTGAGGTGCCATCGCTCAACCGTCGTTCTGACAGGACCACCTTCCTGGGCGCCCAGCCACAATACTGAAAGACCGAAGATCGAACTGAGATCCTTCCACGCCCCGGTGGGCCGCACGTCTGCCCCACACACAGAGGTAGTCCGCCAGACCGCTTCGCCTACAGCCTAGCCAAACGAAGCTGCCCCGCGAGCGGCTGACCCAGCACAGGAATGCTGGCCTCGCAAGGTTACCCCTCTGTCAAACCGAGCTGGATGTAGCAACTGCTGTCCACACCTCATCCACACATCGTGCACTGTGAGCCTTGGTTTCGATGCCCATCACTCACCATTCACCTGATGGGAGCGCAAGTCTCCTTAATAAAATTTTGGGAAATAAATAAAGGACTCCACTGCTTTCGAGCTGTCCGTGATATGTGCTGCCCTCCCACCTCCGCCAGACAATTCTAGCACCCCTACAAAACAATGGAACCAGTACTGATCCTTCTGGGACATTTGCTGCTGAACGTCTCCATTACGACTTCGAAGAAAAATTTTGGTTTCTGAGTTTCGCAAGTAGAATGTGAATGTTGACAGCGTTCAAAGCTTTGATGAAGTCCAAAAAGGCACAGAATTGGCATCTATTTTTTGTCCTTAGCTATTTTCCATTCACTGTCGTGCTGTGATTATTATGGAAACTATTAGTATTCACCTAGAGCAGTGGTAGTCAACTTGGTCCTTACCATCCACTAGTGGGAGTTCCACCTTTCGTGGTGGGCATTCCATCCTTCACGGTGGGCAGCAGGTAGTGGAGATTTAATGAAAAAGATTCATTAGGCATTCGTAAAATCTTTACATGGAGTATTTTTTAAATAATTATTATTGTACATTTAAATAATATTACTGTAGTGATCCAGCTACACACGGCTAACAAAATTAAGACCTAACCTGCTACGTTATCTAGTTCAATTATGAATCAATCCATATGTAATGATCATGACTCAGCCTTGCCACTAAATTTTCGCCAAACTACCAAAAACACTAAGTCAGTACTTATCGTAACAAAGCTGATGTGGTGTGGAAAGAAAAAACGCTCTCTAATTTCTACTAACAAAAGTTTGACCGTTTCTGCATACACAGCTAAGGACGGCACAACTGCATGCATATATGATTATGATAGTGTGGCAATAGAAGATTTACCTCTAAGTGCTCAGTATGACACTTATGTTTACTCGCATCAGCGAATATCGCACCAGTCAGGTGTAAGCAGCTATGCTGTCACTGGCTGTTGTCAGACGCCACAGTTCGAACAAATACAATGCCTAAATAATTGTACATTTTTTTTAAATTTACTCGCAGAAATTACGGTGCACACATGTTTCACACTCGTCAAAAGATACTTAAAACAACAGGCAGTGGCAGCAGCGCTAAAATTATGAATGAAAGAAATAGACACAGGACTGGAAACAACTAGACTAATGGAGATCAACAATGTCTACATTAATAACAAAATTTCGCTAACATGACATTTATTTTAAAGAAGAAGCAAATTAAAGATTAGTTTCTTTGCTAAGTTCCAAATAGAAAGTTTACAATTTTAATAGTTGTTTTAGTCTTTGACGAGAGCCAAATCAGTTATCCTTACCTGTTACAATGAAGGTGGTTAGATGGTTTTCAAGTTATTTCGTTGGCGGAATTATAGTCTGTTCGTTTACCAACCGAATTACGCGGACGCGAACTCGACACTGTTGGCGATAACATGCATACTCATAATAAACAGTTTCTGTACGCCTGTGACACACCCTTAACGGTTCATGCACACGGTAGTCAGCGACGGCGCGAATATGAATTGACATTATAAAGTATTTAAAATACACACAGAACTGTCACAGCGGACGCAGTTCTTTCCAGAATACCGTAACTACAATGTCGTCTGTCCATAGCTATATTGTCGCAGCTACGCAACACAGTTCAAATTCTCTGTCCACTCTAAAACCGTTTACATTCCATTACAGGAAGGAACAGAAATGTATGTCATCGTTAATCAGCTTAGTTCGCACCGACTGTTTCACGACACGACATAGTCAGCTCACTTTTAACTTCCTTCCGCCTTCTCAGTTCAGACATGAGTCCACCCACGCTCTTCTCACGCTATTCGACCCTCACAATCGATATTCTGATCTATCTCGCTCTGCTTGTACAATATCTCAGTATACATTTAACTTTACAAAGTATTTCCAGTCAAAATTAATGCAATAAATGATAAACGAAAATATTTTACATATTCAATAGACAAGAAAACCCAATCACTAACGTCCAAAATGGAAATACTATCAAGAGTTTTGCTATTTGGGGAGCAAAATAACTGATGGTGGTCGAAGTAGAGAGGATTTAAAATGAAGACTGGCAATGGCAAGCAAAGCGTTTCTGAAGAAGAGTAACTTGTTAACATCGAGTATAGATTTAAAAGTCAGAAAGTCGTTTCTGAAAGCATTTGCATGGAGTGTAGCCATGCATGGAAGTGAAACATGGACGATAAATAGTTTGGAGAAGAAGAGAATAGAAACTTTCGAAATTTGGTTTACAGAAGAATGCTGAAGATTAGATGGGTAGATCACATAACTAATGAGGAGGTATTGAATAGAATGGGGGAGAAGAGAAATTTGTGACACAAATCGACTAAAAGAAGGGTAGGGCATGTTTTGGTAGGCCATGGTCTGAGGCACCAAGGGATCACCAATTTAGTATCGGAGGGCAGCGTGGAGGGTAAAAATAGCAGACGGAGACCATGAGATGAATACACCAAGCAGATTCAGAAGGATGTAGGTTGCAGTAGGTACTGGGAGCTGAAGAAGCTTGCACAGGATAGAGTAGCATGGAGAACTGCATCAAACCAGTCTGTGGACTGAAGACCATAACAACACATTACTATTTCCAACAAACAGTTACTCATTACGTTATGGAACAAAGTAAACACTATGCTATATCACCTGACATTCATGTACAACTACGAAAAAAGAAAGAAAGCCAAAAATAAAGCAGAAAGAAACCTCTTATATAGGTCGCAACTAGCGATGTCTTCACAAATTCTGTTTAATAAATTTTATAAAGTTACTTCCTTACTGTAACTTCCTAGCAAATTAAAACTGTGTGGTAGACCGAAGCTCGAACTCGAGACCTTTGCCTTTCGCAGGCAAGTGCTCTAAAAAGATAAAATAAAATAAAAATAAAATGTTGAAATGTGTGTGAAATCTTATGGGACTTAACTGCTAAGGTCATCAGTCCCTAAGCTTACACACTACTTAACCTAAATTATCCTAAGGACAAACACACACACCCATAACCACGAGAGAGGGCTCGAACCTCCGCCGGGACCAGCCGCACAGGCCATGACTGCTGCGCTTCAGACCGCTCGGCTAGTCGCGCGCGGCAGTGCTCTAGCACTTAGCTACCCAAGCACATAGGTAAGAGAGGAGCTACTGGCGGAAGCAAAGCTACAAGGAGGAGTCGTGAGACACGCTTGGGTAGAGCACTCACCAGCAAAAGGCAAAGGTCCAGAGTTCAAGTCTCGGTTCGGCTCTGTTTTAATCTGCCAGTAAGCTTCACATCATCACACACAGAGTGAAAATCTCATTCTACTTTCTTACTTCCTACATCAACGTTACTGTGGAGCCGGTGGGTGGCTAGAAAATAGAGAAGTGGATAGTAGGTGAAAAAGGTTTACTACCCGAAGTCTAGAAAGTTATTTGATGTTAAGTAATTAGCTGATCGTGAACTATCTATTCAACAACCTGGGATACTAAGTAAGTGGTGACGCTTGGTTACAGGATGGAGCCGTGAGGATGCCAGCAGACAAGATGTTCCCCGGGCTGGTGCTGCCGCCAAAGGCCCTGGAAGCCGACGGGGACATCGCGGTGGGCAAGGCGGCCGTGGCAAAGCACGCGCCTCTGGCCGCCTGCGAGGACGACGACACCGGGAAGGTGAGCGCGCCAGCACCGAACTACACCTGCACAGCGTGCGACGCTCAACAAGTAAATACTAGGGCGAAAGGGGCAGTGGCTGGTGACGTCAGGAACAGCCCCAGCAAAAGTTGCGGAATAAACATTCCATTTATTCAGGCAAGTCCGCCCCGATAGCTGTGTGGTGACCGACACAGTAGCTCAGCATGTTCGGCCAGAGGTTTAGCTGCCCTCTCTAATAAAAAAAACTAAGTGAATGGATCAACGATGAACTTGAACCAGCGTTATGGGACATCCACCCCGAAAAAATACGACGGGCTATACTGAACAAAAAGAGAAAAAAAGAGTGGCCAGCGCGACGGACTGTCATGCCAAGGGGCGCGGGATCGATTCCCGGCTGCGTCGGAGATTTTCTCCGCTCAGGGACTGGGTGTTGTGTTGTCTCTATCATCATCATCTCATCCCCATCGACACGCAAGTCGCCGAAGACTTGCACTAGGCGGAAGGTGTACCCGACGAGAGGCCCTAGGCACACGACATTTCTAAAATGTTCAAATATGTATGAAATCTTATGAGACTTAACTACTAAGGTCATCAGTCCCCAAGCTTACACACTACTTAACCTAAATTATCCTAAGGACAAATACACACACCCATGCCCGAGGGAGGACTCGAACCTCCGCCGGGACCAGCCGCACACTCCATGACTGCAGCGCCTCAGACTGCTCGGCTAGTCCCGCGCGGCACACGACATTTCTATACAGGCAAACACGTAAAATACTTACTCACTGCTAATGGCATATTCCAAAACGCTCACGTCGGATATCTTTATTGGAGAAATCGCTCGAAAAAAAGAATGTCCCTATTGCTACGAATTTCTTTTTCCAATATTAAAGTTTTGATATCTGTTGTCTCGCAATCGTCAGAACGTAGATGATTTAATTTCATGTACATGCCTAAAATACGTACGCCAAATTATTCAGCAACGAAATATTTGGGATCATCACTTCCTTATATCGAATTACTAAACAACAATCGCCGAACAAACACGTTCCTAAACATTTCCCGGTAGGCTTCACATCCTCTATCCAGACTTTCTGAGGTAACGTGGCTAATTTTAACTTCACAACCGCTTTAAGTGATGTGTTCGACAAATGGCAATTAAAAATATGAGAATTAATTTGATATTTGATTAAAATTTGTAATCATTTAATTTTCGTAGGTATTGAAATAACTTCAGGTATTTAAAAGGATCGACGTCGTTGAATTCATGCTAAGGAGGTCTCTTAATCAAGCAATGGATTTTAACGTCAGCAGTTACACTGTTCACGAAATATAACTATTAAATGTGTGAACTGTAGTGGAAGCTGCCAGGTGAAGGACTGTTTTACCTGCGTTGCCACATCGACGTCGCGTGACGGGGCTCAAACGGACACCGGAAACATTGCATACGAGTTATCGCCCATTGTTCGCTGTTAAGCACAATTTGTGATATAGAACGCTGAACAAAATTTACTGCCAAAATAACGTAAAGAAACTTTCGCGCAAATTAACCAGCCCAATAAAGTATAGTATGTAGATAAGTGTGACTAGGGCCTCCCGTAAGGTAGACCGTTCACCGGTCTTTCGGTTTGACACCACTTCGGCGACTTGTGCGTCCATGTGGATGAAATAATGATGATTAGGACAACACAACAACCAGTCCCTGAACGAAGAAAATCTCCGACCCCGGTGGGAATCGAACCTGGGCCGTGAGGATTGACATTCTGTCGCGCTGACCACGCAGCTACCGGGGGCGGACTGCAGGTAAATAGGAAGTTTGGAAGTATTTGTCATAAGCGTAGACATGATGAATAATCTAGAAAAAGCTATTACCAATCACAGTAAATGTCAAAAAACCAAATTATGCAACAAACGCTTACATAAACCCACGGATACTAGAATACACGGTAGGGATCACGAGGTGGATGTGCAGTAGCAAGCAGCGCTGAGATGAACCCAATCAGCGCTCAGTAGCGACAACTATCATAACGTATTCTGCTGTAATTGCGTTTACGAGCGAAAACGAGGTTGTTTACGGCAGTGTGAATTTTTATTGCTGATTGGCGATGTAGTACAGAATTCCACCATAAATATCAGTTTATTGAGGGATTTTTTAGACTGCGTTTTTAAATGAAAAATAATAGTTTGCTGCTGGAATGCCAATTGTACTAACCACAGCAGACAGCTAAGTTAATTACAAATTAAGTTTCATATGTTTCCTCAAAACATTAGACAAAACGAAAATGGATAAATGCTTGTAAATGTGCAGATTCGTTTCCAGCTCAAATCGCTCGTGTCTGCTAAATACATTTTACAGATTCAGATTATGAAAGGGATTTGAAAAGTGAACTGTTAAATATTCCTTCGAAACGTAAGTTGAGGGCTGTATTGTTCCAGCTCTAAATCTACCATGCTCCGGTGCTGACTTAGGGTGTAGTAATAAGACTAATAATGAGAGAAATATTCTGGCACGAAAAGGAAGCTACAGTAAAAAAGAAGATAATTTACTGGTAAATATATAACCAACTGATGAAGAAATTGAACGTCGTTTTCCGAAATTCCTTTACCAGGGAAGAAGAATGGAATGTTCCAGAATTTGAAACACGAACAGCTGCTAGCATGATTTTCTTAGAAGTAGATACCTTAGGGGTTGCGAAGCAACTCAAATCGCTTGATACGGGCAAGTCTTCAGGTCCAAATTGTATACCGATTAGGTTCCTTTCAGATTACGCTGATACAATAGCTCCCTACTTAGCAATCATATACAACCGCTCGCTCACCGATAGATCTGTACCTACAGATTGGAAAATTGCGCAGGTCGCACCAGTGTTTAAGAAGGGTAGTAGGAGTAATCCATCTAACTACAGACCTATATCATTTACGTAGGTTTGCAGTAGGGTTTTGGAGCATATACTGTTTTCAAACATTATGAATCACCTCGAAGGGAACGATCTATTGATACGTAATCAGCATGGTTTCAGAAAACATCGTTCTTGTGCAACGCTGCTAGCTCTTTATTCGCACGAAGTAATGGCCGCTATCAACAGGGGATCTCAGGTTGATTCCGTATTTCTGGATTTCCGGAAAGCTTTTGACACCGTTCCTCACAAGCGACTTCTAATCAAGCTGCGGGCCTATGGGGTATCGTCTCAGTTGTGCGACTGGATTCGTGATTTCCTGTCAGGAAGGTCGCAGTTCGTAGTAATAGACGGCAAATCATCGAGTAAAACTGAAGTGATATCAGGTGTTCCCCAGGGAAGCATCCTGGGACCTCTGCTGTTCCTGATCTATATAAATGACCTGGGTGACAATCTGAGCAGTTCTCTTAGGTTGTTCGCAGATGATGCTGTAATTTACCGTCTAGTAAGGTCATCCGAAGACCAGTGTCAGTTCCAAAGCGATTTAGAAGAGATTGCTGTATGGTGTGGCAGGTGGCAGTTGTCGCTAAATAACGAAAAGTGTGAGGTGATCCACATGAGTTCCAAAAGAAATCCGTTGGAATTCGATTACTCGATAAATAGTACAATTCTCAAGGCTGTCAATTCAACTAAGTACCTGGGTGTTAAAATTACGAACAACTTCAGTTGGAAAGACCACATAGATAATATTGTGGAGAAGGCGAACCAAAGGTTGCGTTTCATTGGCAGGACACTTAGAAGATGCAATAAGTCCACTAAAGAGACAGCTTACACTACACTCGTTCGTCCTCTGTTAGAGTATTGCTGCGTGGTGTGGGATCCTTACCAGGTGGGATTGACGGAGGACATCGAAAGGGTGCAAAAAAGGGCAGCTCGTTTCGTATTATCACGTAATAGGGGAGAGAGTGTGGCAGATATGATACGCGAGTTGGGATGGAAGTCATTAAAGCAAAGACGTTTTTCGTCGCGGCGAGATCTATTTTCGAAATTTCAGTCACCAACTTTCTCTTCCGAATGCGAAAATATTTTGTTGAGCCCAACCTACATAGGTAGGAATGATCACCAAAATAAAATAAGAGAAATCAGAGCTCGAACAGAAAGATTTAGGTGTTCGTTTTTCCCGCGCGCTGTTCGGGAGTGGAATGGTAGAGAGATAGTATGATTGTGATTCGATGAACCCTCTGCCAAGCACTTAAATGTGAATTGCAGAGTAGTCATGTAGATGTAGATGAAATTACCACTAGACAGAAAGTTAACCGTGAAAACAAACACTGCTCTGAGTGTGACAATACGTGCTTAGGCCAGTAATTAGAAATTAAGGAACCAGAAATAAAAGACCTTAGGCAAAAGAATGCTTATTTACACGGTCGTCTTTCTATGTAGCGCTGAGTAACTGAAATTAAAACATGTTCAAAAATTGATTCAGCGCTCTTTTTCCAACTCTCAACTGGTCGCCTGAAGATATTGCAAAGGGCACGACTTTACGTTGCCTGTCTCTTTGCCTACCGCCATCCCCCACAGAATTAAGTCTTTGATTTTCAGTCATAATGCGAGCGGAATCCTACCAGGTAGTACATGCAGGAAAGAGAAAGAATGTGATTGCTTAAGTGCTAACGTACTGGCGAAAACTCGAGCTATGACTGTAGAATCGTCATCTTCTGAGAAATTGGACACTTATTCACTACAGGAAAGTGAATTCCACAACAAGGAAGTTGAAGCGATTGTTTCAGAGATGGGAGAAATTTTTGAGAATTGCACCGAATACGTTCCAGGTATGGAGAAAAATGTTGAGTAGTTAGAGATGATTGCAGGATATGTTTCTTATAGAGTTAAAGGAAAATAGCTCGAATTAGCATCTTTCTGTGGTAAACTAACTGATCACGTAAATGTTTCAGGAAAGAAATGGATTCATACAGTTTCAGGTGGATCTTTAACGGAGCAGACTGAACATTTTATGGAATTCACTTTGAAAATGGAAAGAGAATTACAGCAATTCCACTACAATATCACTGTTCGTAACAGAAAAGTTTCGTAAGGTTAAAGGACATTATAAATGAGAAGTATCCAGGAATGGAGCACTTTCCTGTGATGTGTTTTAGCCGGCCGGAGTGGCCGAGCGGTTAAAGGCGCTACAGTCTGGAACCGCACGACCGCTACGGTCGCAGGTTCGAATCCTGCCTCGGGCATGGATGTGTGTGATGTCCTTAGGTTAGTTAGGTTTAAGTAGTTCTAAGTTCTAGGGGACTTATGACCACAGCAGTTGAGTCCCATAGTGCTCAGAGACATTTGAACCATTTGTGATGTGTTTCGTAAGGATACGCACTTTCATTAGAGTGAAAGCAATCAACAAGAAAAAAAGTAAAGGTAGTGAGCGAACTAAGAGTGAGCAAAAGACAAAAATTGAAAAAAAATGAAAAAAGTTGTAACATAAATTTCCAGAATAGAAAAAGAAAACCTATTAATACAATTAAAGAGTTAAAATAACATTATATCGGGTTTCTCCGCGCTACAGGTCTATGTGGTCTAAGGCTGTGTGAGCCTCTTCCCCATAGAAAAAGGAGTACCCTCCCAGATAGTGAAAGAAGTTGACTTCTTTCAGAAACTTCACACTAGCTTTTCATCGATCATAGGAAAAGTAATCTAATATAGAGCTTAATAATATTAACGATGATAACAATACACTAAAACATGGTAAATGACGGTTACCTTCTTATCTGTGTATGAGTTAAAAATGTGTACATGTGCCTATAAGCTTCAGTGCGGAGCGTCATAGCTTGCAGCCCGCCTGCGTGTTGACCATTACCGTGTATTCTAGTATCCGTGCATAAACGCAGTCATTTTTTAAACAATAAGGTGGGGATTATACGAGTCAGTATACACGAAAATCATTTGAAAATTCTGAACGTTCATAAATGTGCAATTGCAGAACAATGTCACTCAGCATAAAGTGTCATATAATTCTAATAATGATGTCAATTAATCCTGAATGGTTCCAAAGAACTTGCACCAGCGTAAATGATGAAAATTATCAGGACGCCTTCCTGAAGCGGAAGCTAAAATTTTTCGGTGATTCAGCTTCCTACACTGGGCTCAGTAATAATATGCGATAACCTCACTGTCTGCCTTACAAGGGAACCTCCCAATCGCACCCCCCTCAGATTTAGTTATAAGTTGGCACAGTGGACAGGTCTTGCAAAACTGAACACAGATCAATCGAGAAAACAGGAAGAAGTTGTGTGGAACTATGAAAAAAAAAGCAAAATATACAAACTGAGTAGTTCATGAGCAAGATAGGTAACATCAAGGATAGTATCAGCTCATGAGCGCCGTGGTCCCGTGGTTAGCGTGAGCAGCTACGGGATGAGAGATCATTGGTTCAAGTCTTCCCTAGAGTGAAAAGTTTAAGTTTTTTTTTTTTTTTAAGAAAGTTATGATCTGTCCGTCCGTCCGATGCGAGGTAACTGCGCCGTAGTATGGGGACGCTACACCTAAACATACATCGAAACACACGACGTCAGTCGACTACAGCGCAAAAAAGTTAAAAACATATGTTTTGACAGAGCACGGGGAAAACTGTGCGACTGTGTAACTGTTGTATTCATTTGTTGCAGTTTATGTGAGAAACTCTTTTGTTTTCATCACTTTTTTGGGAGTGATTATCACATCCACAAGAAAACCTAAATCGGGCAAGGTAGAAGAATCTTTTTACCCATTCGCCAGGTTTACAAGTTAGGTGGCTCGACAACATATTCCTGTCATGTGACGCACATGCCGTCACCAGTGTCGTATAGAATATATCAGACGTGTTTTCCTGTGGAGAAATCGGTTCACCTATGACCTTGCGATCAAATGTTTTCGGTTCCCATTAGAGAGGCACGTCCTTTCGTCTACTAATCGCACGGTTTTGCGGTGCGGTCGCAAAACACAGCCACTAAAATTATTACAGTGAACAGAGACGTCAATGAACGAACGGACGGATCATAACTTTGCGAAAATAAACTTTTCACTCGAGGGAAGAACTGAACCAAGAATCTCTCGTTCCGCAGCTGCTCACGCTAACCAAGGGACCACGGCGCTCCTGAGCTCACACTCTCCTTGATGTTGTTATCTTGCGCAAGGACTACACTTTTTTTACATTTTACTTATTTTTTCATAGTTCCACACAACTTCTTCCTGTTTTCTCGATTGATCTGTGTTCAGTTCTTCAAGGCCTATCCACTGTGCCAACTGATAACTAAATCTGAGGGGGTTGCGATGGGGAGGTTCCCTTGTTAGTATCGACTATTGGGGATTACTGGTAATTCTTACTTTTATATCACATAAAATTGCAAAGTATTCGAGCAGAGATACTAAAAAAAGTGGTCCATTGCTGGTCGGTTGTTCTTGGAAAGCAATTCCCTCGTAAAGTAAGCAGCGCAAATAGTTGCTTTTTAAACCGAGACACACAGATCGTAGCTTCGAGTCGATTTCGTGGTAAATAACAAGTTGTTGTTGTTGTTGTTGTGGTCTTCAGTCCTGAGACTGGTTTGATGCAGCTCTCCATGCTACTCTATCCTGTGCAAGCTTCTTCATCTCCCAGTACTGGTAATAATTATCCCGTTACCATACACCACGGCATTCCGATTAATTGCTAAACACTCTATAGCAGGTGGCAGAGGATGTTTCGTAAAGATGTCACTCATTTTCCGCCCCACTTACTTATTGAAGACGGGAAAACACCTCCATATCCATTTTAATTTTTCTTACCGTGTTATTGTAGTCCTTATTTTAGTTATTTGCTGCAGACAGTAAAATTATTACACATATTGTCACGAATATCGGTTCTCTGAACTTAACCAGTAGCGCTACCAGAAAAGACCAACAGTCTTCTTCCAGAGATGCCCACTGACGTTATCTCTGGAATCCTATGGACTTCTTCAATTCAGCGTGATCAAAACCTTAAACAATCAAACAGCACTCAACAATATGTCGTACTAGCCAATTCACCTTTGTAGATACACTATGTCGTCCTAGAATTCTACCAATTAATTGAAGTATTCCGATTTCCCTATCCTCGCCACCCTGTAACTTATTTTATATGTTTATTTCATTTCAGATCGTTTCAATGCTTTATTCGTAGCTAACCGTCGTGAATCGGAATACAACAGTCCTGCGCTATAAAACTATCAGGTTTTCTCATCCTCCTATCCACGTGCACCATTTACCCACATTTTAGATATTATGCGATTTATTGCCAAAGGCGTTACCGCCGTGGTAACAGTGGTTCCCGTCAGATCACCAAAGTTAAGCAACTTCGGGCATGGCTAGCACTTAGATGGGTGACCGTACAGTCTGCGGAGCGCTGTTGGCGAGCAGGGTGCACTCAGCCGGAGGAATTACTTGACTGAGAAGTAGCGATTCCGGTCTCTAAAACTGACAACGGCCGACAGAGCGGTGTGCTGACCACATGTCCACTGGGGGCCGAGCCGCACAATAGTCCTGAGTTCGGCGTGGGGCGGCCGTGGCCTGTTGGGTCGTGTACCACTGACGGCTACGGCGGGAGGAAGCCTCTCCATCGTTTCTAGGTCCCCGGTTTAATGCAATACAATATAAGTCTAAAAAGCTTCCAGCAAAACATTTCAATGGACGAGAGGTTCATTAACTGCAGCATACATTCGTAAACAATAACAACTAATTACAAATTGAACAAGTGGAGTTGATAATTTATCGTGTACATTTGCTGTTTTTCTGTGTTTCTATGTATTTCTCTACGGCAACAGCTGCTGCAAACGGAATAGAATAGCTATTTACTGATTACTGTCTGAAAACTTACATGAGGTTATGTCTGTGGTGTGACGACTGTTGGAAAAAAAAATATCGTCACTGGACAGCTGAGCTAATCTTATTTGCCAATTCTGAACACTCTGCAAGTAAAATAAGCATTCTGCTCACTGTCAAAACACCATGATCCTCAGTTTCCTCTGCTATAGTGGATAACGAGGTATCTGGCGTTTCCTAAAGAGTCAGGAATTTTATTTCTTAAAGTACAGCATGGTGGTTTAATTTAGCCTACATCATCCAGCACGCTCCCTGATCTTCTGTCGTTTACTTTATTTAGTTCTTTGCGGAAATTCGTTCGGAGGAACGGCCGTGTATTGTGTAGTACTGCCTTTACACAGTACAATATATTGTGCAATATAATGGGCGAGCCGGCCGAAGTGGCCGTGCGGTTCTAGGCGCTGCAGTCTGGAACCGCGAGACCGCTACGGTCGCAGGTTCGAATCCTGCCTCGGGCATGGATGTGTGTGATGTCCTTAGGTTAGTTAGATTTAAGTAGTTCTAAGTTCTACGGGACTAATGACCTGAGAAGTTGAGTCCCATAGTGCTCAGAGCCATTATAATGGGCGAGTGTCGATATTCTTAAATTTCTGCCGTATTCTTCAATAAGTTGCGCAAACCGTCAATACCGCTCTCAGAGGGTCAATATTGTTGCGCAAAAGATTGTATTGTGCAGTAAATGTTGAGCGTATGAGAGCCTCTTAACCCAGCCAAGAGGTTTTCCTTTACGTTAAAGATGCTGCATTATAAGGAGTGCGTTGTCACGCCGATACAGACAATCATCGTTTCCTAACTGTTCCTCTACTGTACATAGGATAGAATACTGTTAAATGTGTTCTTAACCTTCGTCATTTTGTGATTTATTTAGCTCAGTAAGGGGACTACTTTCTAACCACTAAAAGCACCTCCATACCGTAACACTACCTCCTCCGAACGTTACTGTTGGCACTACGCATGATACCGAGCGAGGTGGCGCAGTGGTTAGCACACTGGACTCGCATTCGGGAGGACGACGGTTCAATCCCGTCTCCGGCCATCCTGATTTAGGTTTTCCGTGATTTCCCTAAATCGTTTCAAGCAAATGCCGGGATGATTCCTTTGAAAGGGCACGGCCGATTTCCTTCCCAATCCTTCCCTAACCCGAGCTTGCGCTCCGTCTCTAATGACCTCGTTGTCGACGGGCCGTTAAACACTGACCACCACCGCCACCACCACCACTACGCTTGATGCAGGTAACGCTCTCCAGGCACTCGCCAAACCCTCCTCAGTGAACCTCATTCCGGTTTTAGGCGCTTTTCGTTTCAGCTCGCTTGTCTTGTAGCATGTAAATGGTGTTACAATGCATTCGTCACAGGATATAGCGTGATTGATTCATCGCTCTAAATGCCTCTTTTCTAGTGACTCATTGTCGAGTGACTTCAAGTATCGCTTGGTACTGAATAACATTTGAATGTGTGGCTTATGAGTAGCTGCTCGACCACTGTACCCAGTTCTTTTTAACTCCCTATGCAGAGTCGTTGTGCTAGCTGGATACCTGGTAGCACTTTGGAACTCACGAGTTATTCCTTCCGTTGATTTCATGGGAAGTTTTACAACTACACTCCGTAGTGTTCCTGTCCTTCAGTACGTGAGGTCTCCGGCCTTGGTTTAGCTATGGTTGTTCCTACGTGCTTCCACTTCACAATTACATCACCAACAGTCGACATGGGCAGCTTTAGAAGGGTTGGAGTGTCTCTTATGGATTTGTTTGGTGACATCCAATAAGTAGTCGAAGTTCGAAGTCACTGAGCTCTCCTGAGCTAGCCATTCCGCTGTTATTTCTTGCTACTGACAACACAATAGATCTGGCGGTGAATTTCGAAGTACTAGCAGTGACCGTATACTTTTGATCAGATAGTGTATGAAAAGAGTAGAAAACAACAGGAAAGGATGAAGGATGGCGTCAAACGAGGCTGAAGGTTGGCCAGAGGAGAACAGGGATCTTATACTTTCCATGTCCGAACATGTTGAAAGTCTCCGAGCTTCTCAGTGAAAGGAGTGTAAGATTTCTGTTTCCCTGTCGCCAACCTCCAGCCTTCAGCCTCTCATTCCGGTTTCAGGCACTACTCGTTGTAGCTGCGCATGTCTTGCTGCAGATCGGTGGCATAACAATACCTACATGCTCTTTTCTGCTGGTGTTCTGATGCTTCTAACGATGTAATACGTATTATGACGGAGAAAGAATGCTAGCTATCACCGTGCAGCCAGAGCTGTACTTCCCTCACGTGATGCGAGGCGTTGCTTGCGACAGGTGTGCAGCGCGCTGCCCCCTCCGCCCCCACAGCCGCCGCCCCCGCAGCTGCCGCCAGAGTGGCAGCGCCGCGCCCAGGAGGAACTCAACGAGCGTCCAGACACCTTACGCCAGGACATAGACACCTTCCGCAGCATGGTCGTCGGTACGTACACTTGTCAACAGCTATGTCGCATCCTAGCATACTGCCTGGAGACCAGCTATCCAGGGACATGGTACCATTATTGGCTCTACATCTATCGTCTACCACATTTCAGTATCTACCAAATCTGAAAGGTCCTCCCACACTTCCTTTCCACTGTAATATCCTTGGTCCAGGATTTATATTCGTCTGTCTGCCTCTGTCCTCGACTCCCCAAACCCCTGTCTGAATCAGTCACACAACGTTCACATTTCCTACCCAGACCACCTCTACTGTCACTGCAGTAAAATACCCTGTCCTCTAAAACACTTCAGCCTTCCCAGTTACCTTCCTAAATCTCCACTTTTCATCTCCAGGGGGATAAAATTAACATCAATCACAACAACCCTCACTTCTATCGAATAACATAAATATGACCATTTTCCTTTAACTCAAATCCATGTAAAACCTCAATAAAATCGCCTCATTCACATTTAACTAAGTACTCACAATTACCTTTGCGAAGGAACTTTTCAAGTACCTATATTTCAGTTATATTTTGAAATGTTGTAACTAATGTTTGTCATTTACAATATTTAGCTAAAGAGTGTTGGATTTGTTCTACTGCTAGTCTTTCTCTCACCCAGTGAGACAAGGGGACGTAAAACGAGCCACGAAAAAATCTAATTGTATTCATAGACAAATACAGTTTTGTTATTTCGTCAGTTCATCTGTCCTAGTACAAATCACTTACTATATTACATCCTCCCGCTCCTCAATCACATGGAGCATCTACATACAGAGTGTGACAGGTGTAAGTACGAATATTGTTACTGGTGACTGAGAACAGTATACTGACGAACATTACATCAGTGATTACTTCATATGTATATTAACACCTGTAGCAATTAGAAGCAATTTGCTTTTACGTTGGTTAGTACCTCCAGGTACATGTGATAAGGGTAAGCTTTTAATACATATTTTTCCTCTGAGCAGCAGTTCCGGTGGTGAAATGTGGAAGCATGGACGCAATACGGTTGGTCTATACTGACAGGTGTAGTCCACTTAGTGGGGCAGTTATGACCGTGCAGAGAACATCAGGTAGCAAATTATGTGGCGTGTTTGTTGAAAGAATGTTTGAAGCAGAAGAAAAACAACCATCATACTGATGTGTATACATATTAAGGTCCCACTCATAAAAATATCTGTACTTATAAGTTTTACACCATGTATATACTGCTCACTATTTGAATTACAGTAATCCCACCGTTTTCTGTGGATTTTAATCCTGCTGCATCTGTATCACACATGCCCTCCATCTACTAACAATACCCCTGCACTTTGCATCCTATCATACCGTAAGAGGTTCCCCGTTTCCAGATTCTGAGATAAATCCAGACCTTACGTCCTGCAACCTCACCCTCCTCTGCTTCTGCTACTCAAGCTCCCTCTTTTCACCTCCTGTAATTAAATCACTGGTTGGCTACACCCTAGCAAAATCTTCCTTGGTTACTTCATCTCCTTTTTCACGCATACGAAGTTATTTGCGTTATCTCACCTGCAACATCATATCTGGTATCTTCACAATACGTCTGCTTCTCAAATCTACATTTCTCTACCCCAGTTTAATTAACATTTTCTTCTTGTAACCTTTAACTGCATCACCTCATCAACGGCAATAACGCAAATAACAGCACCGGAATCGAGAACAAATCATAAACAGTCCCACCTTATCTTGTGATGCATTCTCATGAAGCATTACCTTTTTAGTTAATAAAATATGTTTCAATTTACCTTTATTCAAACGTTCATGTTAAATTTGCAATGATTTCAGCTTAAATGGTATAACTTGTATTCATTGACTCATTGCCTTCGACCAGAAGAATGGTACACCAGTAATGAAAGGTGATGAATACAGGAATTTTATCTGTCACATACAGAAGAAGTGCAAAAATTATGCACAAGTTAACTACATTGTAAAGAGACAGTTTCAATAACCCTTAAAGTTATTCAGAACATACCACTAACGACTATCGGTTTCTGTAGTGGGATACGATGCGACCATATGGAGCTGTAGTTGAGCAGTTTGTAAAACTAGATTCAACAATCAGAAGACTTTACTAGCATTACTGGTTGTGTTGGGAATATAACCGTTGATCTGTGAGACAAAGAAAAGAGGTTCACAAAATGTCAAATTCATGTACTGAGGTCAACAGAAAAAAAAACAAATAAAAAACAAAAGAGAGAGAGAGAGAGAGAGAGAGAGAGAAATATGAAATTGCTTGCTACGACTGTGGAACAAAATGTATAAATTTGCCTTTAGTATCCGGTAGAGATCGTAGCTTCCAGTACTCACTCACTATTTAAACGGCCATGCCCTGTAGAAAACATATCAGGGTAAAATGAAAGGATAGAGAAAAACTAATTGAGTCGTTGACAGCAAGGGTGCAAAAAAGCACGTAATGTGGAATAGTACAGTCTGTAAAGACGAGTCATATCTGGCAAAAAATGAGAATTCTGGATGAAACAAGAAGGACGCAGTCTGCCTTGTGCTCCTGCAGCGGCCTAGAAAGCCATCGTGGTTTTCACAAGACGTTCCAACACTAACAGGCTGACGTGCCGTACAGACGGAAAGGGAGCCACTTAATTCGTGATCCCTGCGAAAATACCTATACGCGGCACCGTCGACCTAGAACGAAACATGCCACAAATGTGGAAGTTCGATTGGAGGAAGGAATCATAGTACAGAAAGAAACAACGAAAGCGTTACTGGCGTGCCAATTTTTGTCCTTGAATTCATGTGGTAGGCTAATGGCAGCTGACGCGGACAGCTTCAGTGACGCCGAACGCTGTGATGCGATTGAATGTCGTACTTCAAAGAGGAACTGGAGGCCACTAGTAGGTTAATTAACTGAAGAAAAAGAGCAGTGACAGTTTTAGTAGTAATGTAGTAGTAAACGTTGTACAGTGGGGGCCGTTACTGAATGGGATTTATTAGTATAAAAATTTGATTTTGATTTTTCACTTGATGTTCGTCAGTGCCTTCTGCCTGGCGGCTAGTTGCAGCTTCTCAGTCACGTTGCCCAGAAGCGGATAGATCCACTCTGAAACTCGCGTGTTGAACCATCAGCAGCTAAATTCACATGTTGCTGACGAGGTGACGCTATCGAACTGCGCGTCTTACGATCTGGCCGACCAATAGGGAGGCTTGGAGGCGGACAAGTGGGGGTAGAACCGCGGGCAGCTGCTGGGAGCGGACACGTTGTTCGCTCTCTTCTGCTGCCAGATTCCGACCCGACCAGACGTTCTCCTATCTTTCTCTCCTATCTATCTGCTGCCCATTCAGTCTCGGCGGCTTCTCTATAGAGATGGGCAAAACTGTTCTTTTCAGAGATTGGATCAGAACTGTTCACTCCCTGAAATGAATTAGCTCTTTTTCATGACTCACCACTCATTTACAATAGAAAATAAATGGAAGGCTCATTGCCCTTTAAACTTGGTTTATTCCAGTACTATACCTGTATTTTGATCTTATTTGATCCTATTTTGAAGTAACACAGATAATGAGTAAGAATTTTGTATTGTTTATTGAAATTTCCATGATATGACAAAGTTTTTGATTATTGATTTATTTTGCACTATCGTGGTTTTTTGGGTGATCAGAAAATGTTGTAACTTGAGATTTACATTAACAATATATTTGGCTATAATGTATTAAAATTTCATTAACCTCATACAAATACATCGCAAGCCATATATTTTTAAAGTGAACGTTTCCTTTCGAAGACACCTAAAATCGCAAAATCCGTACCAGAATAAGAAAAAAAAATATAAATTTGACTGTAAAACGAAAGTGCTGCATATAGCCTTACGCAGAATAAAACAAGGAAAATATTGGTGCATCACATTTTGCGATACGTTTATCGGTTCGCTCGTAATTAAAGCGTAAATTCGAGTGTCCATAATAAAAATCCTATAGTAAGAGGAGTCATCAGGAACCTAATCTAATCAGTTTAAACAAATAAAAATAAAATACAAACAATTGATGTATACATAACATAATAATGTAATATACATAGCGGTATTACTACGAAGAACAATATCCAGTGGGGACGAACTCCAATGCAGAGGCGCTGAGTCGAGCAGGTCGAGCCGCGAGCTGTATTACTGCGTGAGCTGAGACCGCAGAGACCAGAGTGACACCTGAGTCGCTTTGCTCGACGCTCTGGCTAGAGTCGAGACGGTGGGGTGAGCGTTGAGCGGGCGAGTTCCGAGGGTGGGGGGGAGCGGTGAACTCACCCGCTCCGAGACAAATCGTCCGTTCCCTTGCGAGCAGGTTTTTGCAAGTAGTTCCTATGTTATCCCCTAGGTGGCTCTCTGTCATGTTGCTCGCATCAACTGCCCAGAGGGCAGGACGTGCGACTGAAACGATCGCCGACAGAATGCGATGCTTAGTTAAGCTGCGCCAGACACTGCACAGTGCACACGGCAGACGACGCACAGAGACGGCACGGCATATGTGAAACACAAAATCCAATGGGGCACTGCACAATGCAGGCAGCCAAGGTAGAAGCAGGGCAGAGGCCGGCGCTGGCTGTGTTGTGTGGCGTGCACTGTGCTCTGACCAGCAGAGGCGCTGCTGATATGCTCCGTCTCTCTCTCTCTCTCTCTCTCTCTCTCTCTCTCTCTCTCTCTGCCGTGGGAAACGTTTGGAGCTACCGTTCTTTTTTTCTGAATCACTGATTGTTCACTCCTTTGAAAGATTGAACTCTATGAATTAGTTCAAGAGCGGATCCCCCATCTCTACTTCTATAGGCCTGCCTTTCCTTTTTACGGCATTAAAACTTCATACAGTTAAAACTATATTTGATTTTTCACCTCAACGGCTGCCTACTGCTCTCCCCTCCTGGCCAATCCTGACACATTACCATCTGGTGTCAGAAGTGCCCGTATACTCTACAACGTGCTACTAGTAGTTTTGGTAACAATGAAAGGCTTTCAGAATGAATTTTCACTCTGCGGCGGAGTAGGCGCTGATTCGAAACTTCCTGGCAGATTAAACCTGTGTGCCAGACTGGTGTTCTAACAGGGCCTTTGCCTTTCGCGAGCAAGGACACTATCGACCGAGCTATCCACTCTGCCCTCAAGCCATGTCTCTGCAATATCCTTTCTTCTAGGTGTGCTAGTCCCGTAAGGTATGCAGGAGAACTTACGGGAAGTTTGGTAGGTAGGAGAAGAGGTAGTAGGCGTAAATAAATCTTCGAGCGGAGATTGTGAGTCGTGCTTGGATTGCTCAATCGGTAAAGCACTTGCCGGCGAAATGAAGGCAAAGCTCCCAGGTGTGAATCCCAGGCCGGCACACAGATTTCACCTGCCAGAAACTTTTAATGTGTGGCTTCATTGAATATCTCCTCACTGGTTTTTTTCTATTTAAAAATAGGAACCATTCCATCATTTGCCCTAGGGGAATTTAAAAATTACAAAGAAGCTTAATTTTTTCCAACTGGGAAGACTTGAATTCAGTACTTGAAGTACTATGTTACCTCGCGCAGTTGTAGTGAGAATAATGCCGTTAACATTTGTACAATTTGGACAGGATGTAAGTGGGCTATATTTGTAGTAAAATTAATGTAGTGATAGTAGCTTGTAGAAAATAGAATATATTCGTGGAGAAAAATGAATCACATTGAGATTATGTTTGTTATGATGCTGAAGTTGTAAAACGTAAAATATTTGTAAAGTAATATCATAAGTTTTAACAAAAGTACCAGGTAGGATAAGTGCTTTATGGATACACAGTGCATTAACGAGATGTAGGTTGTGAGAGAGTCCGTTTTAACATTTACTTGATGGATTGTAAGAATGAATAAATAATGTTAAATGGATAAAACACAGTGAAACGGCTTATTTTTGCGACCACATGCATGTATGTCACAGGATTTTAAAGTGTGACATGTGCTGAAGCAAAATCTTTTTGCAGCACCAGTTGAAAAAGATCCAACGGCAGAAACTGCACTTGAGAAATAATTTCTATAGTGAACGTCTAATATGATGTCCTTTTAAAAAATGACGTGTTCCTATAGCTTAAAGGGCAGATACTGGAAGGTGAGACCAAGATCGAATCCGCGAGATGCATTAACGACCATCAGCCTGGCACAACGGCCAAAGTGGCTGTGCGTATAAGGTGGTTTTTCCCTACTCAAATAAGTAAACGCCAGGAATGGTTTCTCACCTCCACTAGTTTTTCTTTGGTTCCACCGAACTACTTAAGGCGAATGCTACGGAGGTTCCTTTGAAAAGAATATGGCTGATTTTGTACCCTATCCTACCCTAATCCGAGATTATGCTCCGTCTCTACAAACATCGTCATGAACAGACCGAAAAGCCTAATCTTCCATCTTCAAGACAAACGGTTCACAAGAACTTGAACTACGAATGCGGACTGAACAAAGTTTACATTTTTCGCAGACTGGCTATCTACACGATATTTTTGAAAACAGGAAGGACAGCCGATTACAGAATGAAAAAGAAATAATATGCACGTCAGGGCCGCGCAGGATTAGCCGAGCGGTCTAGGGCGCTGCAGTCATGGACTGCGCGGCTGGTCCCGGCGGAGGTTCGAGTCCTCCCTCGGGCATGGGTGTATGTGTTTGTCCTTAGGATAATTTCGGTTAGGTAGTGTGTAAGCTTAGGGACTGATGACTTTAGCAGTTAAGTCCCATAAGATTTCACACACATTTGAACATTTTGCACGTCAGGGACGGGCTATTGCCTGCAAGTAGCGAAAAATACCACGGACAGAAGGAAAAGGCGAAGGCCGGCAAAAAGGCCGTAGAGCTCTTTGTCAAGCGTTTCTGTAGATATTCTTTGGGGGCATAAAGTTCTCGGAAATTACCCGCTCGAGGACAGGATGTGACGGCATGCAGCTTCCTGTTATACAGTGACCGAAAAAAAATTGCAGCGCCAAGAAGGAGTTGTGCGAAGTGAACGAAAGTAGGTAGGCGTGTTTCTACTTATGAAAGATGACGTCTAAATTTCTCACCAGTCGCATAAAAGTGGTGCTAGTAACGCCGCTATGAGAATGCAAATCAGGTTTGCCTCAAATACACGCTGTAACGCTCGTGAGCGTTAATTATCTTTGAGAATGTATGTAATCAGTTGACATTGGTCATGAATGCCTTTAAAACGACGAAGACGCCATTATCAACAGCTCATTGAACTTGAACGAAGTCGTGTAATTTAGCTACGAGAAGCTGGATGTTCCTTCCGCGATATTGCTGAAAGACTAGGCGTGAACGTAGCCACTGAGCTTGACTGCCGGTAACGGTGGTCACGGAAAGGTACGGTCGCAAGAGGAATGGGCGCCAGACGGCACATGGCGGTACCGAGAGGGAAGACGGTCGTGTTCGGCGTATAGTTGTGGCGAATGGTACTGCGTCTGCGGCAGCAATCTGAGCAGCGCTTGACACCACAGTGACACAACATATAATTACAGATCGGTTACAAAATTTTGTACATGGCTGCACGTTCAGAGACCGTGAATAGTTACAATTGAAAGAAAAACAGCCCTCGGTCACTATTTTTAACAAATTAACCTGGTTTCAACACTGCTAGGGGTGTCTTCTTCCGAATTTAAAACAAAGAATGGTCTATATTCTATAACATGGTCACAGAATAATGACTAAAAGCGTATGATAGGGTGTAACCTTAGATTTTTTAACGAAAATAATATTTCGGAACTGCACGAGGATAAGACTCCAGTTTTACAAAAAGAGGTCAGGACAGCCATCAACAGCGCAAATTTCCTACTCAAACCGTTCCAGAAGAAAATGCTCATCAACATGAACCCTCAGCCCCCAAAACTTCGGTCTCAATTTAAAATCCACAAACCTAATCATCCGATACGCCCGATATCTAATAGTATGAATAGTGCATACCATGATCTGGCCAAACGTCTACGTTAAACACTGAGAAAATCATTCGTTTTTGTGAACAATTTTTCCGTACCAAACAGTCACACCTTAGTCCAAAAACTAAAAGATTTAGAATGCAGTTCAGACACCAAGTTAGTTTCTCTCGATATCAAAAATCTTTATACTAACGTCCCCGTACAGGCAAACGCTTACAATCGTAGAAAAAAAAATTTACGTCAGTTCAAAAAAGATATTTCAGATGAACGAATCACAGACTTCATGAATCTCATCTCAGTCGTAGTCAAGTACAACTATTTTGAATTTAATGGACATTTGTACCAGCAATCCGACGGTCTCGCTATGGGAAATCCGTTAGCTAGTATCCTTGCTGATATTTTCATCAACTCCCTAGAAGAAAATTTTTTTAATTGTTTTCCAGCTGCGTCACTAGGCATTCATTCTTATTCCAGATACGGTGATGATATTATAATCATCTACAAATGACCCGCTGACGGTGTTGATCGTATCTTTAACCTATTCAATGATCTTCATGAGAAAATTTCTTTCACTATCGAATTTGAAAATGAAGCCCGTCAATTAAATTTCCTTTACTTGACGCTTACTATAGAAACAAATAAAATTTCTTTCAATATTTTTCGTAAAGTAACATATACTGACCAGATCGTTCCTGCATCTTCTACTCATCCACAATCGCATAAAAAAGCCTTCTTTTATTCTGCTGTTCACCGAGCCACTTCCATCCCACTTTCTAAAGAAAATTTCAACGACGAAATCAATTTACTTAAAACAATAGCAGTTAACAACGAGTATAAACCTAAAATAGTAGATGACGTCCTTAAAAAGAAAGCTGCTAGAAGACTTACTACGCTAGGCACTTCTAACTCAAAAAAATATTTCTCTATTCCTTTCGTGGGGCCTATCTATCAGATCCAACGCATCCTTCGAAAGAAATACGATTGTAACGTTGCTTTTTATACTAATAACAATTTGAAAAAAAGAACTTCATTCATAATTTACATTCTATGCGTTCCCCTTTAGAAAATTCTGGTGTCTACAAAATTGTCTGCGATACTTGCTCCTCTTACCATATAGAACAAACAGGACGTGCCTTCACTGCCAGATATAAAGAACACTCGATAAGAAAAAATGGCACTACACTAGCCCCCAAAATTCGTCTTTTGCCGACCATCTTCTAATTGCAGGTCATTCACCTAAAGCCATCTGCGATAGCAACATTTTGCACACCGAAAAGAAAGGGCGTAGACTAGATATTGAAAGGTGGCTACACTGAGCCACAGCGCCAAAAATCGCGCCAGAGAGTATTGTTCCGCCGCCTCCACTGGCAGTGATTATTGAGACGCAGCGACAGGCAGTTCTCGCCGAGAAGTTGTGGTGGACACTGCTTGTAGCTGAAGTCAGAGTGAGATGCGGTAGTGGAGAGTGTTGTTCCATGTTTATGCAGTTATTTGATGGGAGAGATAGCAGATGTTGTTCCAATGGAGATATTGTAATGATCTGAGTGCTTTTCGTCAATATAAATTAAGGTAACTACCTACTGTTCTTTATTTTCTTATTATTTGTGTGTCCTGAATAATGCTTCATTACAGGTTCAGTCAACAAAGCATTTGTGTATTTGTAATAGTTAATATGACAATTATCTGACATCATTTGTGTGTTTGTTATGATTTGTATGTTTAGTGTAAGAGCATTGTAAAAGCATTTGTATGTGCATTCAAACTATTGTTCATGCTTGAACTGTCTGATTAGTGATAGTAAATATTATGGACTGTTACCTGCACTTGTTCAACATAATGGGTGCCACCTGGAAATGTTTAATTACTGCTGATGAACTGTCTAATTAGTGATAGTGAATATTATGGACTGTTACTTGCACTTTTTCTACGTGATTGGTGCCACTAGGACATGTTTCATTTCTGCTGATAAACTCTGATCAACAGTGTGATTAGTGATAGTGAATATTATGGACTGATCTCTGCACCTGCTCAACATTGCTGGGTGCCACTGATGACTGCATCTATTGAAATAATGTCACTTGTTGCTGTAGCACCTGTTCAACATTGTTGGGTGCCACTGATGGACTGTTTCTACTGAGATGATGTCACTTGTTGGTGTCTGCACCTGTTCAACATTACTGGGTGCCACTGATGGACTGCATCTATTGAAATAATGTCACTTGTTGGTGTCTGCACCTGTTCAACATTGCTGGGTGCCACTGATGGAACTGCTTCTACTGAAATGGTGTCACTTGTTGCTGTAGCACCTGTGCAACATTGCTGGGTGCCACTGATGGACTGCTTCTACTGAAATGAAGTCACTTCTTGGTGTCTGCACCTGCTCAACATTGCTGGGTGCCACTGATGGACTGCTTCTACTGAAATGATGTCACTTGTTGCTGTCTGCACCTGTTCAACATTACTGGGTGCCACTGATGGAACTGCTTCTACTGACATAATGTCACTTGATGGTGTCTGCACCTACTCAACATTGCTGGGTGCCACTGATGAACTGCTTCTACTGAAATGATGTCACCTGTTGGAGTCTGCACCTACTCAACATTACTGGGTGCCACTGATGGACTGCTTCTACTGAAATGATGTCACCTGTTGGAGTCTGCACCTGTTCCACAATGCTGGGTGCCACTGATGGACTGCTTCTACTGAAATGATGTCACCTGTTGGAGTCTGCACCTACTCAACATTGCTGGGTGCTACTGCTGGAACTGTCAACCACTTGTTGTGTAAACATTTTATGTGAATATTTGTATAAACTGATTTTTTGTGTATTACTGTTTGTGAAAAGTTATGAGACTCTTACCTGTATATATTCGTCATTGCTGACGCTATTGATTGAACTGTAAACTATTATGTAAAGTCACATGTATGAAAGAATTTGTATTGCTTAGTGTATTTTGTATATTAGGCTATTGAAAGGTCAGTGCAAAGCCAAAATTTTATCTAGTTATATGATATTTACGTATTAATATTATCTTTTATTTTTGTCTGTATTTTTTTTGACGAATTTGGTGGTATTTTCACCACCAATGCTGGCAAAAATACCATCAAATTCTAGCCCGTGGAGGAAGGGCATATGAAAGGTGGCTACATTGAGCCACAGCGCCAAAAATCGCGCCAGAGAGTATTGTTCCGCCGCCTCCACTGGCAGTGATTATTGAGACGCAGCGACAGGCAGTTCTCGCCGAGAAGTTGTGGTGGACACTGCTTGTAGCTGAAGTCAGAGTGAGATGCGGTAGTGGAGAGTGTTGTTCCATGTTTATGCAGTTATTTGATGGGAGAGATAGCAGATGTTGTTCCAATGGAGATATTGTAATGATCTGAGTGCTTTTCGTCAATATAAAGTAAGATAACTAACTACTGTTCTTTATTTTCTTATTATTTGTGTGTCCTGAATAATGCTTCATTACAGGTTCAGTCAACAAAGCATCTGGCGTGTGTTCTTGTATTAGAGTGTAATTCTGGGTTTCTTGCACAATTATAGTATTTCTAATTTTCTTTTATCACGTCAGTATAAATGATATTTAAAAATTCTTGTCCTGTTGAAGAAGAACCGTGCCAGATGTGCGTTGAGTCATACTACCACACACAGAACAGCTACACTTGTGCTTTGTTGGCTTCGTAGGTTTTATAGTTGCTGGAGACTTAATTAATTAACTGTGTTAACGAAAATTTTCTTACATTCTTTGTTGTCATTCTAAGCAGTCAGATTGCGTAATAATACTAGTCAGGGCCAGCCGTTTACGAGACTTGCGTAATCGGACATACAGCTACAAAAAAATATACACTCCTGGAAATGGAAAAAAGAACACATTGACACCGGTGTGTCAGACCCACCATACTTGCTCCGGACACTGCGAGAGGCCTGTACAAGCAATGATCACACGCACGGCACAGCGGACACACCAGGAACCGCGGTGTTGGCCGTCGAATGGCGCCAGCTGCGCAGCATTTTTGCACCGCCGCCGTCAGTGTCAGCCAGTTTGTCGTGGCATACGGAGCTCCATCGCAGTCTTTAACACTGGTAGCATGCCGCGACAGCGTGGACGTGAACCGTATGTGCAGTTGACGGACTTTGAGCGAGGGCGTATAGTGGGCATGCGGGAGGCCGGGTGGACGTACCGCCGAATTGCTCAACACGTGGCGCGTGAGGTCTCCACAGTACATCGATGTTGTCGCCAGTGGTCGGCGGAAGGTGCACGTGCCCGTCGACCTGGGACCGGACCGCAGCGACGCACGGATGCACGCCAAGACCGTAGGATCCTACGCAGTGCCGTAGGGGACCGCACCGCCACTTCCCAGCAAATTAGGGACACTGTTGCTCCTGGGGTATCGGCGAGGACCATTCGCAACCGTCTCCATGAAGCTGGGCTACGGTCCCGCACACCGTTAGGCCGTCTTCCGCTCACGCCCCAACATCGTGCAGGCCGCCTCCAGTGGTGTCGCGACAGGCGTGAATAGAGGGACGAATGGAGACGTGTCGTCTTCAGCGATGAGAGTCGCTTCTGCCATGGTGCCAATGATGGTCGTATGCGTGTTTGGCGCCGTGCAGGTGAGCGCCACAATCAGGACTGCATTCGACCGAGGCACACAGGGCCAACACCCGGCATCATGGTGTGGGGAGCGATCTCCTACACTGGCCGTACACCACTGGTGATCGTCGAGGGGACACTGAATAGTGCACGGTACATCCAAACCGTCATCGAACCCATCGTTCTACCATTCCTAGACCGGCAAGGGAACTTGCTGTTCCAACAGGACAATGCACGTCCGCATGTATCCCGTGCCACCCAACGTGCTCTAGAAGGTGTAAGTCAACTACCCTGGCCAGCAAGATCTCCGGATCTGCCCCCCATTGAGCATGTTTGGGACTGGATGAAGCGTCGTCTCACGCGGTCTGCACGTCCAGCACGAACGCTGGTCCAACTGAGGCGCCAGGTGGAAATGGCATGGCAAGCCGTTCCACAGGACTACATCCAGCATCTCTACGATCGTCTCCATGGGAGAATAGCAGCCTGCATTGCTGCGAAAGGTGGATATACACTGTACTAGTGCCGACATTGTGCATGCTCTGTTGCCTGTGACTATGTGCCTGTGGTTCTGTCAGTGTGATCATGTGTTTTTCAATTATCAAATATTTCTTGGCTACATTTCACGTAAATATTGCTTTCTACAAGTTGTCATTCAGTCCTATCTACATTTTCATAATGATGTTTTCATGTTTTATCTTACTGTTATAAGCTTTGATGTAGACAAAATGTTATGTTGTATGCTACTATCAAACAAACATTGCTCTCCATTATGTACCAATTACTGCTTATTTATAACCATCTCTGCCTGTATTTCAATGTGAAGTGGCCTAATTGTATCTGCGGCTACTAGATGGCGCACTCGTTGCAGTGCCATGTCCACCTGGCCGCATTCGTTTACCCGGGCACCTCAGTCCGTTTTGCAACCTTCACCACGCAAGTAACGAGCAGCCCTTAGTGGTTCGCCATCACAGTTTTCTTTATCTTAAATATCTTTGTGACTAATGCCCTTTTGGCATATTTATTATTTTATAAATGACATATAAGTACTGTCAGTCTTTTCCGATGATTCCATACTTATACCCTATCATACGTTTTTAGTCACTATTATGTGACCATGTTATAGAATATAGACCATTCTTTGTTTTAAATTCTGAAGAAGACACTCCTAGCAGTGTTGAAACCAGGTTAATTTGTTAAAATTAGTGACTGTGGGCTGTTTTTCTTTCAATTGCAGACCGGTTACTTCAAGGACAGCTGCAGACCACACGCCCCATAGCATGCAGTCCACTGAGGCATTTGCGAGCTCAGCGGTGTCAAGTGATAGCTCATTGGATTGGGGGGAGGAGGGGGGAGTGAGGTGTGGTGAATTTTGTAATGAAAGCCAATTCCGCTTCGGTGCCACTGATGACCGTGTGTTGGTTAGATGGAGGCCAGATGAACGGTTGCATCCAACCTGTTTGCGTGTTAGGCACGCTGGACCTACCCCTGGAGTTATGGTCCGGAGTGCGATTTCGTATGGCAGCAGGAGCAGTCTCTTGGTTACCCCACGCAACCAGACTACAAATTTGCACGTCAGTCTGGTGGTTCGACCTGTGTTGCTATTCATGGACAGCATTCCGAGGAGTATTTTTCAACAGGATAACGCTCATCCTCAAACCACTCTTGCAACCCATCATGGTCTGTGGAGTGTCGACATGTTCCTTTTGCCTGCTCGGGAGATTTGTCTCCAGTCGAGCACGTATGGGATAACTCCAGCGTCATCCACAAACAGCATTAACCGTCCCTATACCGACCGCCCAGGTGCAACAAGCATGGAACTCTATAGCTATGCATGCGCGCTTGCATGCTTGCATCAAACGTTCTGGCATTTACAACGGTTATTAATGTACCGGCATTTCACATTTGCGATGGCTTTTCTCGCGCCAACATTAACCTGCGATGTTGCAACGTTAATGAGTTAAATGTGTTATCTACACTAATGTTTTCTCTAAATTTCGTTACTCAACATTATTTCTTGGTGTTGGGACTTTTTTCCGTCATGTAGTACTACGTATCGCCGCTTTATGTTATATTCAAGACTTCGTCACAATGTCCTATGGAGAAATGGAGTAATTGTGGCACATTAGTTGCTTGCTGACTTATTTCCGAGATTCACTCGTTTCTGTAATTACCGAAACCATTCACTACAACAGAAATGCTACAAATACTGAGACTTCCCGCCAGATTGAAACTGTGTGTCAGACTTGGACATGAAACTGGGGCATTTGCCTTTCGTGATCAAGTGCTTTACTGACTGAGCTATCCGAGCACGAGTCAACGGCTGACGATATCTCTAAGCCGGATTCAGTCCTCCACCCCTTCCAGAAGAAGCTTCTCGGCCCGCAAGGTCTGGGCATTCACAGAGGGTGGGTTTGCTGGTAGGGAGCTACAACATTAGGCGCGTAATGGGGCCTCTTAGGAACATGGGAGCCAAGGAGGGGAAGGGAGCCAGTGTGCACTCCGTGTGCATACGGGGAGGGGGGGGGGGATGTGCAACGGGTGCTTCCGGATGCCATGAAGAGTACAGGGTATAGCCAACTGCAGGTGGTAGCCCATGTCGGTACCAATGACGTGTGTCGCTTTGGATCGTAGCAGATTCTGTCTAGTTTTGGGCGGCTAGCGGAAATGGTAAGGACTGCCAGTCTTGCTTGCGAGATTAAGGCGGAGCTCACCACCACGCAGCATCGTCGACAGAACCGACTGTGGTCCTTCGGTGCAGAGCCGAGTGGAGAGTCTGAATCAGAGGCTCAGGCGTGTAGGCTGCAGATTCCTTGGCTTGCGCCATCGGGTGGTGGGTTTCCGGGTTCCGCTTAATAGGTCAGGAGTCAACTACACACAGGAACGGCTACATGGGTAGCGGGCGCTGTGTGGAAGGGACTGGGCGGTTTTTTTTTAGGTTAGAGGGTCTCAGGAAACCACAGAAAGGGCGTCTGTCTAAAATGGGGCAGGTAAAACACAGTTGGGTAATTGTAGAAACGATCAGTATTGTAGCTGTAAATTGTCGTACCTGTGTTAGCCAAGACCAGAGCTCCAGGCCCTAATAGAAAGCATTGAAGCTCAAATAGCTACAGGTACGGAAAGCTGACTGCGCCGGCCGGAGTGAACGAGCGTTTCTAGGCGCTTCAGTCTGGAACTGCGTGACCGCTACGGTCGCAGGTTCAAATCCTGCCTCGGGCATGGATGTGTGTGATGTCCTTAGGTTAGTTAGGTTTAAGTAGTTCTAAGTTCTAGGGACTGATGACCTCAGATGTTAAGTCCCATAGTGCTCAGAGCCATTCGAACCATTTTTGAAAGCTGACTGCACCCAGAATTAAGTTCAGCCGAAAGTTTTTCAAACGACCTAACATTGTTCAGAAAGGATAGATTAAATACAGTTGGTGGTGGAGTATTTGTTGCTGTCAGAAGTACACTCCTGGAAATGGAAAACAGAACACATTGACACCGGTGTGTCAGACCCACCATACTTGCTCCGGACACTGCGAGAGGGCTGTACAAGCAATGATCATACGCACGGCACAGCGGACACACCAGGAACCGCTGTGTTGGCCGTCGAATGGCGCTAGCTGCGCAGCATTTGTGCACCGCCGCCGTCAGTGTCAGCCAGTTTGCCGTGGCATACGGAGCTCCATCGCAGTCTTTAACACTGGTAGCATGCCGCGACAGCGTGGACGTGAACCGTATGTGCAGTTGACGGACTTTGAGCGAGGGCGTATAGTGGGCATGCGGGAGGCCGGGTGGACGTACCGCCGAATTGCTCAACACGTGGGGCGTGAGGTCTCCACAGTACATCGATGTTGTCGCCAGTGGTCGGCGGAAGGTGCACGTGCCCGTCGACCTGGGACCGGACCGCAGCGACGCACGGATGCACGCCAAGACCGTAGGATCCTACGCAGTGCCGTAGGGGACCGCACCGCCACTTCCCAGCAAATTAGGGACACTGTTGCTCCTGGGGTATCGGCGAGGACCATTCGCAACCGTCTCCATGAAGCTGGGCTACGGTCCCGCACACCGTTAGGCCGTCTTCCGCTCACGCCCCAACATCGTGCAGCCCGCCTCCAGTGGTGTCGCGACAGGCGTGAATGGAGGGACGCATGGAGACGTGTCGTCTTCAGCGATGAGAGTCGCTTCTGCCTTGGTGCCAATGATGGTCGTATGCGTGTTTGGCGCCGTGCAGGTGAGCGCCACAATCAGGACTGCATACGACCGAGGCACACAGGGCCAACACCCGGCATCATGGTGTGGGGAGCGATCTCCTACACTGGCCGTACACCACTGGTGATCGTCGAGGGGACACTGAATAGTGCACGGTACATCCAAACCGTCATCGAACCCATCGTTCTACCATTCCTAGACCGGCAAGGGAACTTGCTGTTCCAACAGGACAATGCACGTCCGCATGTATCCCGTGCCACCCAACGTGCTCTAGAAGGTGTAAGTCAACTACCCTGGCCAGCAAGATCTCCGGATCTGCCCCCCATTGAGCATGTTTGGGACTGGATGAAGCGTCGTCTCACGCGGTCTGCACGTCCAGCACGAACGCTGGTCCAACTGAGGCGCCAGGTGGAAATGGCATGGCAAGCCGTTCCACAGGACTACATCCAGCATCTCTACGATCGTCTCCATGGGAGAATAGCAGCCTGCATTGCTGCGAAAGGTGGATATACACTGTACTAGTGCCGACTTTGTGCATGCTCTGTTGCCTGTGTCTGTGTGCCTGTGGTTCTGTCAGTGTGATCATGTGATGTATCTGACCCCAGGAATGTGTCAATAAAGTTTCCCCTTCCTGGGACAATGAATTCACGGTGTTCTTATTTCAATTTCCAGGAGTGTAGTTTACCTTGTAGTGCAATTGAAGTAGATAGCTCCTGCGAAATAGAATGGGTAAAGGTTATACTTGACAATCGGACTAAACTATTAATTGAATCGTTTTACCGACCCCACAACTCAGAAGATACAGTTGCTGAACAGTTCAAAGAAAACTTGAGTCTCATTTCAAATAGGTACCTCACTCACACAATTATAATCGGTGGTGACTTCAATCTATCCACGATATGCTGGAAAAATTATACGTCTAAAGCTGGCGGCAGGCATAAAACGTCATCCGCAATTGTACTAAATGCTTTCTCACAAAATTATTTTGAACAATTAGTTCATGAGCCTACTTGAAGCGTAAGTGGTTGCGAAAGCATACTTGACCTCTTAGCAACAAATAATCCTGTACAAATAGAGAGTATCGTGAAGAATACAGGGATTAGCGACCACAAGGAAGTTGCTGCTAGGCTCAATACCTTAACACCCACAACCATCAAAAAGAAACGCAAAGTATACGTATTTAAAAATGCTCTTAACACCTTTTTTTTGAGACAGTTTCCACTCCTTCCGATTTGATCACATAAGCTTAGAAAAGATGTAGAATGATTTCAAAGAGATAGTATTGACGGCAATTGAGAGATATATACCACATTAATTAATAAGTGATGGCACTGATCCCCCATGGTACACAAAACGAGTCAGATTGCTGTTGCAGAAGCAACGAAAAAAGCATGTCAAATTTAAAAGAACGCAAAATCTCCAAGATTGGCAAAGTTTTGGAGAAGTTCGAAATAAAGCGCGTACTTCAATACGAGATGCTTTTAATAATTTCCACAACGAAACTCTGTCCCGGAATCTGGCAGAAAACCCAAAGAGATTCTGGTCATACACGGAGTACACCAGTGACAAGACGCAACCAATATCTTCACTGAGCCATAACAACGGTGAAGTCACTGACGACAGTGCCACTAAAGTAGAGTTATTAAACACGGTTTTCCGAAACTGCTTCGCCAAAGAAGACGAAGTAAATATTCCTGAAATCCAATCAAGAACAACTGCCAAGGTGACAAACATAGATGTAGATATCCTCGGTGTAGCAAAGCAGCTTAAATCACTTAATAAAGGCAAGGCCTCCGATCCAGACTGTATCCCAGTCAGGTTACTTTCAGAGAATGCTGATACAATAGTTCCATATTTAGCATTTATATACAACTGCTCGCTCGCAGGAAGTTCGGTGCCTAAAGACTGGAAAATTGCTCAAGTCACAACAACACCCAAAAAGGGAAATAGGAGTAATCCGCTGAATTACAGGCCCATATCACTAACGTCGATTTGCAGTAAGCTTTTGGAACATATACTGTATTCGAACATTATGAGTTACCTCGAAGAAAAAGATTTATTGACACATAGTCAGCACAGATTCAGAAAACATCGTTCTTGTGAAACACAACTAGCTCTTTATACTCATGAAGTAATGAGTACTATCGACAGGGGATGTCAAATTGATTCCTTATTTTTAGATTTCCAAAAGGCTTTCGACACTGTTCCTCACACGCGTCTTCTAACCAAACTGCGTGCCTATGTAATATCGCCGCAGTTGTGCGACTGGATTCGTGATTTCCTTTCAGAAAGATCACAGTTTGTAGTAATAGACGGAAAGTCATCGAGTAAAACAGAAGTAATATCTGGCGTTCCCCAAGGAAGTGTTATAGGCCCTCTATTGTTCCTGATCTATATTAACGACACAGGACAGAATCTGAGTAGCCCTATTAGATTGCTTACAGATGACGCTGTCATTTGTAAAGTCATCAGATGACCAAAACGAATTGCAAAATGATTTAGATAAGATATCTGCGCGGTGCGAAAAGTGGCAATTGACCTTGAATAAAGAAAAGTGTGAAGTTATTCACGTGGGTACTAAAAGAAATCTGCTAAGTTTCGATTACGCGGTAAGTCACACAGATATTAAGGCCGTAAATTCAACTAAATACTTACGGATTACAATTACAAATACCCTAAATTGGGACGATGACATAGATAATGTTTTGGGTAGAGCCAACCAAAGACTACGATTCATTGGCAGAACACTTAGAAGGAGCAACAGGTCTAGTAAAGAGACTGCTTACACCAAGCTTGTCCGCCCTATTCTGGAGTATTGCTGTGCGGTGTGGGATGCACATCAGATGGGACTGATGGATAACATCGAAAATGTACAAAGAAGGGCAGCTCACTTTGTATTATCGCGAAGTAGGGGAGATAGTGCCACAGACATGATACGTGAATCGGAGTGGCAATCATTAAAACAAAGGCGTTTTTCTTTGCGACGGGATCTTCTCATGAAATTTCAGTCATCAGTTTTCTCCTCCGATTGCGAAAACATTCTGTTGCCACCCACCTACATAGGGAAAATTGATCCTCACGATGAAATAAGAGAAATCAGGGCTCGCACAGAAAAATTTAAGTGCTCATTTTTCGCGCGCGCCGTTCGAGAGTGGAACGGTGGAGAGACAGCTTGAAGGTGGTTCATTGAACCCTCTGCCAGGCACTTTATTGTGATTAGCAGAGTAATCACGTAGATGTAGATTTCAACACACAGCTTTACTTCCGCCAGTAGCTGACCTCCTGGCGTGCCGCAGGAAGGTAAGTGCCAACCACATTAAAAAGGACGTGTATTACGACAATTTGAATTTACTACGCCAGACTTGGTCAATGTCATCTTATTCCAATTTTTATATGTCCTTCAAGTTTTCCAGTGGAGTTAGTAGCTTCCCAGTTTGATTTCACAAACTACGGAGTGAGTCAACCGTATTTTGAAGTTCATACTCTTAATCCTTATTGTTATGTAAGTAATATAATCTACAGAGCATCTCTCTGTGGAAAAGGTAGAATTTTGTTGATGTTTATGTTGTGGATTGGCAAGACAGCCAACCCACTATGACAGGAAGCCGAAAGGCACGCGTTTAAGCTCACGCAGGCTGGCGTGAGGTCTGGAACAGGACAAGGAATTTATAGTAGCAAAGAACGTACGTAACTACTGGAATACTTAACTTTAATTCATAATTGGTGAACATCGCTCTTGATGGTACATGTTTTACAGCATCAATAGTAACTGGTAATGGCGCCTTGCTAGGTCGTAGCAAATGACGTAGCTGAAGGCTATGCTAACTATCGTCTCGGCAAATGAGAGCGTAATTTGTCAGTGAACCATCGCTAGCAAAGGCGGCTGTACAACTGGGGCGAGTGCTAGGAAGACTCTCTAGACCTGCCGTGTGGCGGCACTCGGTCTGCAATCACTGATAGTGGCGACACGCGGGTCCAACGTATACTAACGGACCGCGGCCGATTTAAAGGCTACCACCTAGCAAGTGTGGTGTCTGGCGGTGACACCACAGTTTATCTTTGCAGCTACGTACATCTACATTCGTTTAGACAACTGTCAAGGTATAAAATTCTTTACCGACTTTTACTATCAATCAGTAGACTTTAACTTTATAACAGCGTTCACAATATGTTTCAGCTGAAAAAAATCTCCACGTTCGCACAGACGACGACTTCCTGCTGAGGTTCCTGAGGGCCAGGAAGTTTAACTGCGCCAAGGCCTTCCACATGGTGAGTTTCCACTTGCTTTTCAGTTCTGAATGTTGGTAGACTGTAGAACGTTTACAGGAAACTTTCGTTCCATCGTGTTGCGCTAGTCACTCTAAGAAACTAATTATTTGAAAACCACTGATAGATCCCGTTTTTGGACGTAATTGTGGCGCAAGAATATCTTATGTACGTTCGTATGAGGACAAATTGCAGATCGATTTCCTGAGACTTCTAAAAAAACTAGTTGTGTTTGTCACATGTCAGCAAAAATTTTGCACTACTTTCACAGGAAGTCTAAGCTACAACTGTGTAAGACGGAACAGACTTAAGGATTGAATATGTGGCTTGCGGATTATACTTCGGCTTTATAGTTATTAGCCTTCCATGCATGGGTAGCTAATATGGTTTTCAGTTTTTGCAGCAAAAGCACTAGAAGAGCAGAAAGAAAATTGTGACGGCTACAAGTATCGACAAAAATGTAACGTAACGAAACACACTAAGAGTCATCGCAATTTGCTCAACTAAATACCTGGACCTGTTAAAAGCAGAGGCATGCGTAACTGTGGCATCAGTGAAAATAAAACATCTGAAAATTATAACGAGAGGGAATTTTTAAAGCACCTCGCCTCCGATTCTAGTCAAGGCTTTAGAAGTTGTGCTCGTTTCTGGATGGGCTGAGATTAAATCGCCGTTCATCCTTTTTGTGCTTGACTATCCGTGGTTTTTATAAATCGTTTCGAGTGAATGTCAAGACTGTTTTCCACCATCGTCGAACTAGACTACCACTGCATTACTAGCGAGCGTTATGTCAGCGCGATATGAATCTTTCCATCCATCATGAATGAACAGTACCATCATTCGAAGCTAAAGGGTATTGCCATACGTATCGCTAGGAAACAGATTCTAGAATTTTTTCGCAAACGTCTCCGCTATGGTAATAAAGTGGCAAACGTTTACAATATTCTCTACAGCTCTTTCATGGGAGTTTATTGATGAACTACAGCAATCGATCTTAGGTATATACTTTATTTCTAGATAAGACGTTTAGAGCGTGCATCCGTCTTCAATATAATAAAGCAAGTGACGATGTGCGAGAAATCGAAACGCATTTGCAATGATTGGAGGAAGGCATACACACCCGACAAGCGTGGTATGGATAGCCACTAAGCCGCAAGAACAGATTGTTAGACATACATGGACAGCCCCAGTCGCCACGATTTCTACCTTCCAGCGGCTAATGGCGTCCTCGATGAAGTGCCCTATGAAAGCCAATCTTGTTGGCAGGATGCTGCACGACAGATAAGGAGACTGCAAATTGCAGTGGTGTCACGAAACCGTTAATGGAGCCTTGCAGAATAGCATTGGGATCACCTCTAATTTTAATTTTATTCTCGTCTGGGTCGCGACTACGTACGAGATGTGATCAAAACCTACAGTGAGCGATTTTTTTAACATTTTTTTAGCAGCAACTGCTGACGTTACAACCATTTAGTGTATTTACCTATAGCATGATCCACTGAGACACGCAGCGTCAGGTTGGGACACGTTCTGACTTGTCAGTCAGCGTCCAGAGACGCTAGAGTGAGACTGTGCTTACCGGCCGGTCGGTGTGGCCATGCGGTTCTAGGCGTTTCAGTCTGGAACCACGTGACCGCTACGGTCGCAGGTTCGAATCCTGCCTCGGGCATGGGCGTGTGTGATGTCCTTAGATGTGTTTGGCGACATCGTGGTGTACGCACATTGGAAGCGTGTATTCGTCATCGCCATACTGGCGTACCACCCGGCTTGATGATATGGGGTGCCATTGGTTACACGTCTCGGGCACCTCTTGTTCGCATTGACGGCACTTTGAACAGTGGACGTTACATTTCAGATGTGTTACGACCCGTGGCTCTACCCTTCATTCGATCCCTGCGAAACCAAATGGTTCAAATGGCTCTGAGCACTATGGGACTTAACATCTGTGGTCATCAGTCCCCTAGAACTTAGAACTACTTAAACCTAACTAACCTAAGGACATCACACACATCCATGCTCGAGGCAGGATTCGAACCTGCGACCGTAGTAGTCGCGCGGTTCCGGACTGAGCGCCTGAACCGCTAGACCACCGCGGCCGGCCCTGCGAAACCCTACACTTCAGCAGGATAATGCACGACCGCATGTTGCAGGTCCTCTACGGGCCTTTCTGGATACAGAAAATGTTCGACTGCTGCCCTGGCCAGGACATTCTTCAGATCTCTCACCAATTGAAAAACGTCTGGTCAATGGTGGCCGAGCAACTGGCTCGTCACAATACGCCAGTCACTACTCTTGATGAACTGTGGTATCGTGTTGAAGCTGCATGGGCAGCTGTACCTGTACACGCCATCCAAGCTCTGTTTGACTCAATGCCCAGGGGTATCAAGACCGTTATTACGGCTAGAGGTGGTTGTTCTGGGTACTGATTTCTCAGGATCTATGCACCCAAATTGCGTGAAAATGTAATCACATGTCAGTTATAGTATAATATATTTGTCCAATGAATACCCGTTTATCATCTGCATTTCTTCTTGGTGTAGAAATTTTAATGGCCAGTAGTGTAGCCCTGTTACTCCACGCACTGGCAACTGACAGTATCCCCGTCCTCTGGTGGTCAGTTGCAGCGGTACTACGTGATGAAGCTGCGCTGCCCGGAGCTGTTCCGCGTGCCGCGGCCCTCGGAGAAGAGGCACATCCTCGAGATGCAGGTGCAGAACATGCTGGACGACCGCGACGGCTACGGCCGCAGGGTCTACATCTTCAGGGTCGGTGCGTACTCACACGCTCTTGTCACGGCGCGGCGTGCCTTCCTCACACGTTACTTATTTGTTTATTCATCCATAGTTCATTTACAAAATGATATCACACATTTAAACTTGAGTTGAAGAAGAATTTTTTAACTAAGCAATTCATACATTCATATTATCGTATCAAATATTATATTACTACTAGATGAGAAACACGGCGTTGCCCAGGTATTTACGACGGTTGTCCAGAAAGTAATGCAACCTACTATTTTTCTCAGCCGAAAAAAATTCTACGAATGCGAAACGTTACTTATGTATTACTTGAAGTCTCCTGAGTGACGCCAAGTTTCCGTCGCGTCCGACAGGTAGCGTAGCTGCAGCACAGTTTCAAAATGGCGTCTGTACGTGATGTATGCTACAACCAATGTGCCGTCATTGAGTTTCTCACTGCAGAGAAAGAAGCTATGGGGAATATTCACAAACGCTTGTGCAAAGTCTATGGAGCCTCTGCTGTCGACAGAAATACAATTAGTCGCTGGGCACAGAGGGTGAAGTCATCAGAATGCGGTTCGGCTGAGCTCCACGATTTACAGCGTTCGGGGAGACCATCCACGGCTGTCACACCTGACATGATGCAGCGAGCTGGTGTTGTCATTCGCGAGCACAGACACATTACGACTCGGCAGTTGGCGCTGCACCTGTCAAACAGCAAAGGAAGTGTGGCTGCAATTTTCCGCACTCTTGGATATTCAAAAGTATGTGCAAGATGGGTGCTGCGGTGTCTAAAAGTGGATCACAAATCGCACAAAAAAAAAAAAAAAAAACATTTGTCTTGATTTGTTGCAACATTTTGAAGCTGAGGGGGAGGCCTTCTTGTCCTGAGTTGTGACAGGTGATTGATGATACCTGAATTCAACATTTTGAGCCTGAAACAAAACGACAGTCAATGGAATGGTGCCATTCCCACTACCCACAGAAGAAAAAATTCGAGAACAACTGCTTCCGCCGGTAAGGTCATGATCATCGTGTTCTGGGACTGTGAAAGTGTGATTCTCGTTGATGTGATGCCAAGAGGCGGTACCATTAGTTCAGAAGCATATATCAACGTATTAACAAAACTCAGGATGGCTTCCGGTGACTTCAGCGCCACAGCAACCTATGAGATGTTTTGCTGCAACACGATAATGCTCGGCCCACACAAGTCTGAGGACTCCTGAACACAACGGGAAACATGGTTGCACAGTGTTGCCCTATCTACCCTACGGCCTTGACCTAACCCCATCGGACTTCCACTTGTTTGGGCCATTAAAGGATGCCATTCGTGGAAGACATTTTGAGGACGATGAGGGGTGATTCACACAGTGAAGCACTGGCTCCGCCACAAAGACAACGATTCTTGCTGACAGGGCATACACGCCCTTGCTTCGTGCAGGAGGAAGGCCATAAAATGGTTCGAATGGCTCTAAGCACTGTGGGACTTAACATCTGAGGACATCAGTCCCCTAGACTTAGAACTACTTAAACCTAACTAACCTAAGGACATCACACACATCCATGCCCGAGGCAGGATTCGCACCTGCGACCGTAGCAGCCACGTGGTTCTGGACTGAAACGCCCAGAACCGCTCGACCACAGCGGCCGGCGAGGAAGGCCATAGAATGGGGTGGAGATTACTTGGAAAAATAAGGTGTGTAGATAAAACGCATTCTTTCGTGTGTGTAATTACATGGGAAAATATGGTGCGTAGATAAAACATCATTCTTTCGTGGTTTGTAATTCTCATAATAAAGAATTGTTGAAGAAAAAATTACTTCCTGGGCAACCCTCGTATTTATAGCTGTGTGTCTCGCACGTGCCACGCAACGTCTGCTCTTGTGCTTAACGTTCATGGCGTCATATCTCCTGATCTATATTCTATACAATGATATAATTTTGTAGGCACATTCCGCGGCATGTGTGCATACTGCCTGCAAAATGGAGTTAGAAACAAAGCAGTAATAAATTTAAGTGTCATTCACAATATGACAGCATTTCACACATCTCACTGATCATGACGCCATATCTCCTGAATTATATGTCGTGCAATGATATAATATTCTAGGTACATTCAGCGACGTATGTGGATGTTGCCTGCGAAATTTATTGCAAATAGAGTTAGTAGCCAGGAAGTAATAAATTTAATCGTGCATGATGCGGTAGTTTTTCACACAGCTCATTGTTTATGACGCCATACCTGCTGAACTGTGTGTCGTACAATGATATAATTTTGCACTTACATTCAGTGATATATGGGCATACCATCTGCAAAACGTGTCGCGAATACAGTTACCAGTGAAGAAATTATGTCATACCTCAGGCGGTACTTTCACTGCATGAACAGTGGAAAAGTGATAAGCGATAAACATTTTTCATTTCATCATTTTGTAGGGATTACTAACGAGAAGACATTTCATAAAGGTTGAAATTATGTGTAAAGTTTATTTCAAATCGCTAAGCGCTCTCGTTCGCAAAGACTGCATTAATAAAGACTGGGAATTCACGCGTCACGGGCTACGCTTCGTTTTCGCCTCCACCCCCACCCCTTTGCTAGGTAGGTGGGTTTTAAGCCTTCAGCGTTCGTTGCCTGACACTAAGGTGTAATAAGTACACAAAGTCTGGTTGAAATCGGTCCAGTAGTTTAGGAGGAGATGTGGAACACACACACACACACACACACACACACACACACACACACACACGCAGACACTTTCTATAATATGTATGGACTCATTTGTATTGCATCACTGGTCACAGCCCACTACACTGTTTTCTCTCTCTCCCTCTCTCTCTCTCTCTCTCTCTCTCTCTCTCTCCCTGTCCCTGTGTGTCAATAATGCAATATTGCGTTTAACATCTACATTCTCAGGGACATTGCTTTGAGGGAGACGTTAGTGGATAGCTTTTCTTGTTCCAGTAACTTAATAATGTAATACGTTTCATGTTGGGTAGACCATTTATAGACCTGTGCACGGTGTTCCAGAGCGATGCGACGCAGCACAAGTGAGCATAGAGGACATCTTCCGCACGAACGTGCTGGCTTTGGAGCAGATCGTCCAGGAGCCAGAGACACAGGTGGCTGGCCTCACCGTGCTGGTCGACATGAACGGCTTCGGACTGCAGCACGCCAAGTTCCTCTCGCCCTACTACGCACGGCGCACTGTCGAGGTCATACAGGTAAACAAAGTTCAGTGCCCGTGTGGCAGTACCCACTTCTCCTAGATAGTTAGTCTCTACTAAGATAAATGATGACGTCCCAGAGTCACGAAGTGGGAAACATACCGGTAATTCATGGTGTCTTCTTTGAGGTGACTGTCTTCTCTGAAAATTTCTTCACCCACGCAGTTACAGAATCGACTCGTGGGAGTAACATCTCAGACGTCATAATAATAGATCCGAACTTTTCAAATTGGTTGGTTTAAATGGCTCTGAGCACTATGGGACTTAACATCTGAGGTCATCAGTCTCCTTGAACTTAGAACTACTTAAACCTAACTAACCTAAGGACATCACACACATCCATGCCCGTGGCAGGATTCGAACCTGCGACCGCAGCGGTCGCGCGGTTTCGGACTGAGCGCCTAGAACCGCTCAGCCACCGCGGCCGGCATCAACTTGGTTAACGCAGAGGAGGCCAGCAGTGAAAATATGGCTGCAAAAGCACCAACGACTACTGGTGTTGTGTTGTTGTTGTGGTCTTCAGTCTTGAGACTGGTTTGATGCAGTTCTCCATGCTGTTCTATCCTGTGCAAGCTTCTTCATCTCCCAGTACCTACTGCAACCTGCATCCTTCTGAATCTGTTTAGTGTATTCATCTCTTGGTCTCCCTCTACGATTTTTACCCTCCACGCTGCCCTCCAATACTAAATTGGTGATCCCTTGATGCCTCAGAATATGCCCCACCAACCGATCCCTTCTCCTAGTCAAGTTGTGCCACAAATTTCTCTTCTCTCCAATTCTATTCAGTACCTCCTCATTAGTTATGTGATCTACCCATCTAATCTTCAGCATTCTTCTGTAGCACCGCATTTCGAAAGCTTCTATTCTCTTCTTGTCTGAACTATTTATCGTCCACGTTTCACTTCCATCATGGCTACACTCCATACAAGTACTTACAGAAACGACTTTCTGACACTTAAATCTATACTAGATGTTAACAAATTTCTCTTCCTCAGAATCGCTTTCCTTGTCATTGCCAGTCTACATTTTATATCCTCTCTGCTTCGACCATCATCAGTTATTTTGCTCCCCAAATAGTAAAACTCATTTCCTACTTTAAGCCTCTCATTTACTAATCTAATTCCCGCAGCATCACCCAATTTAGTTCGATTACATTCCATTATCCTCGTTTTGCTTGTGTTGATATTCATCTTATACCATCCTTTCAAGACATTGTCCATTCCATTCAACTGCTCTTCCAAGTCCTTTGCTGTCTCTGACAGAATTACAATGTCTACGGCGAACCTCAAAGTTTTTATTTCTTCTCCGTGGATTTTAATTGCTACTCGGAATTTTTCTTTTGTTTCCTTCACTGCTTACTCAATATACTGATTGAATAGCATCGGGGATAGGCTACAACCCTGTCTCACTCCCTTCTCAACCACTGCTTCCCTTTCATGTCCTTCGACTCTTATAACTGTCATCGGGTTTCTGTACAAATTGTAAATAGCCTTTCGTTCCCTGTATTTTACCCCTGCCACCTTCAGAATTTGAAAGAGAGAATTCCAATCAACATTGTCAAAAGCTTTCTCTAAGTCTACAAATGCTAGAAACGTAGGTTTGCCTTTCCTTAATCTATTTTCTATGATAAGTCGTAGTGTCAGTATTGCCTCACGTGTTCCAACATTTCTGCAGAATCCAAACTGATCTTCGCCGAGGTCGGCTTCTACCAGTTTTTCCATTCGTCTGTAAAGAATTCGTATTAGTATTTTGCAGCTGTGGTTTATTAAACTGACAGTTCGGTAATTTTCACATCTGTTAACACCTGCTTTCTTTGGGATTGGAATTATTATATTCTTCTTGAAGTCTGAGTGTATTTCGCCTGTCTCATACATCTTGCTCACTAGATGGTAGAGTCTTGTTAGGCCTGGCTCTCCCAAGGCTGTCAGTAGTTCTACTGGTGTTATATGGAATGTTAAGAAATATAGCAAAATAGTTTTACTTAGCAAAAGAACAAAACAAACAAACAAACACCATCCGAACAGGCCTTTAAGTCCCGAAGGTACCTACCGGCCGCCAAGTCATCCTCGGTTCTTAGGCGTCACGGATGCGGATACGCAAGGGTACTTCGTCAACACACCGCTCTCTCGCCCGTTGCCAGTTTTTGCGACCTGTGCCGCAACTTGTCAGGCAAGCAGCTCCCTAACTGGCCCGACAAAAGCTGAGTGCACCACGCTTGCCAACAGCACTGTGCAGACCCGGTCGCTGACCCTTTCAAGTGCTAGCCAAGCCCGACAGTGCTTAACTTCGGTGACCTGACAGGCACCGTTGTTAACACTGTGGCAAGACCATTACCTTCTTAACTAGAGAAACAGGGAACAATCTGCTGAGTACATGAGAAGTCAACTTAAAAGCTTCAGTACTGAATGCCAAGATGTGCAGAACAAATGGATAAAACTGAAATCATTGTACCATATGCCTTAGATAAGTATATGCCACACAAGACTGTGAGATGTGGGAAAGAAGCACTGTGGTCCAACGGACAGTAGCCAAGTTATTAAGTTGCTACAAAAGCAAAGACACCAGATTGAAACGAATTTAAAATGTAATTGACGTACAGGAAGTCAATGAAACCAAAATGAGAATAAGGAGAGCAATGCGAGAACCATTGAGTGAATTAGAAAGTAACACTTTGGCAACCGATCTGAAAAGATATCTCACCAAGCATTCGTGTTATGTAAAGTTACTAAGCAGATCGAAATCATTTATTCAGTTGCTCAGAGATCTTACTGGCACTGAAACGGAAGTTGGCAGAGAGAAGGCCGACAATACATGCTGAATTGGATCTTCCGAGAGCGTTTCACTTCGGAAGACTGTAATACGGTTTCTCCGTTTAATAATCTGTTGTATGCCAAGATAAGCGGTCGTGGAGTAGAAAATCAACTAAAAATACTCAATACTAGAAAGTAGCTGGACTGGATGAGACGCCTACAGTACAGAGATTATGTGACAGAACTTTCTCCCCCTCTAGCAGCAGTTTATTGTAGTTCGTTGCAGCAACGAAGGACGCCAAACCACCGGAAATATGCGCAGGTCATCCTCGTTTTCAAGAGGGGTCGTCAGATATATGTACATAATTATTATATGCCTATATCACTGACGTCAAACTGTAGCAGAATAACGGAAAATGTTTTGTACTCAAACAGTACGACGTATCTGGAGAATGAAAATCTCTTCTATAATACTTAATGCGAATTCTGTAAGTAGAGGTCTTGAGCAACATAGCTCACTCTGTTGGTCCATGAAATCCAGACGCGCCCAGGTTGATGCCTTGTTCCTTGACTTCCTGAAGATATTAGAATACAGATCCAAACTGTCATTTAGTGAGTAAAATACTAGCTTATAGAGTACTGGACAAAGTATGTGGCTGGATTCAAGACTTCCTAACAGATACAACACAGCACAACAGGACAAAATGGACAAAAGTAAATCTAATTTCTGGTGTAGCCCAAGGGAGTGTTAGTTATGGGGCCATTACTGTTTTTAATATGGCATTCATAAATGACCTAGCATGTAATGTGGAAGCTCTGTGAGGTAGTTCATAGACGGTGCTGTTGTCTGTAGGAACTGGAAGGTTACAACACCAGATGACTGTAGCTAAATGCTAGAAGACCTATGTAATATCAGTAATTGGTGCAGACATTTGCAGTTCACCCTGAACCTAAATTAATGTGTATTGCAGATAAACAGGCAAAGAGGGTCGTTACACTATTGATGATAAACCACTGGAAACAGTAACAACTTATATATACCTCAGAATAAATGTCCAGAGCGACCTAAAGTGGAATGACTACACCACACTAAATGTAGGACAAGCAGGCTCAAGACTTTCAAACAGATCACAACACAATTCTGATAGAGCCCAAGGGAGTCTTAGGTATGGGGCCGTTACTGTTTTTAATACAATGTTCATAAATAATCTAGTATATAACGTCGGAAGCCCTGTGAGGCAGTTCACATACGGTGCTGTTGTCTGTAGGAACAGAAAGGTTACAACGCCAGATGACTGTAGCTAAATGCAAGAAGACCTGCATAATATCAGTAATTGCATATACCTCAGAATAACTGTCCATACTGACCTAAAGTGGAATCATTAGGCTACATCACACTGAATGTAGGAAAAGCAGATGCCAGGCTGAGATTCATTGGAAGAGTATTAAGGAAATACAGCTTTTACATGAAAATAAGTCATTTACAAAACACTTGAATGGCCGATTCTTCACTCTTACCCCATCAGTCTGGAGCCCTGGCCAAGTTTGAATAATAGAAGAAATAGAGAAGATCCAATGTAGAAGGGCACATTTTGTCACATGCTTATTTAGTTAGTGTGAGAATACTGTAGAAATAACAAACAGTTTCCTGTGACAGAGACTATAGGAGAAACACTGGAGAGGTATAACTCCCTAGCACAAATTGTTAAAATTCTGATATTGTACATTTGAAGAAGAGTTGGTCAACATATTTACTTCCTTCTCACATATATGCCTTTCAGAATGACTACAGTGAGAAAATCAGAGAAATTAGGGCTCATTAGAAAGTTTATCAATACTCATTCTAGCCACACATCATTTGTGAATGGGACAGGAAAGAGGGAACTGATAGTTGTGCCATCTTAAATTGTCTGTGCATGCTTACACCTTCACCATTTACAAGAGACTGAATACTATTTTTGTGATCAGCCAGAAAGAGATGAAGAAAATACGGACCATAATTTCCAGTCTGTAAGTCCACATTACTCCTAGTGCTGACTGAAAGAAAATGTTCCTACTTGCTGTTTACTCAGTGGGATCAGGAACTATGACTATAAATAAAAATTTTGAGTTTTGATTGAATGATATATTCTGTGAAATTCCCACACACAAAATATAATAATATCCCTAATAATAATAATAATAATAATAATAATAATAATAATAATAATATCCCTATTGGAAACAGCACAGTTAACAGTTCAGAGGAGACCTCTACAAGGAGTTCCAAGTAAAATGGTGTATCGCCCTGACTTCTAATCATCAAAAGTTGATTGCTCACCTTAAAACTGGAAAATAATCTCACCACTTGCCACGCGGTTTTGTCAACATTACAGGCAGACACTGACAGTTACTTCCTTGAAATCTAGTGATTAAGATGGTGTATAGTCCTCATGAGTTCACTTGCTGTTTTTACCAAAAATGCATTCCAGTCTGCCCAGATCTGATGTCATCCAATGCACAACACATGTAACCATTTGCTTGACATGACCAGTTTGATATGTTAGTGTGATGTGTCCCTCCACAACTGCCTCTTTGACCTAATTTATATATGGGCACAGCAGACTGTCAAACGAAACATGAAGCAGTATTTAAATGGCCTCTTTCTTGGACATATATTAAATAATAGTTCTGTTGTTTAACAATTTACAATTTTCTTAATTTTTATATAAATGTAGTTAAGTTTGCTTCAGTTACTGAAAAAGTTTTAGCTCAATTGCATTTAAATTTTACTGGCTACAATGTTTAGAATTCAACCAGCAGTTGAAAATGATCTTTGAACTGCCTCTTTAAAATTCCTTGTAATCATTGTTATTTACAACACAGTCTTGAAACATGATACAACTGTACCACTGCATGAATGTAACTGAGTGCTGTAATTAGAACTTCCTATTGCAAATACCAGTGATACTAAATCTACCAAGAATAAAGTCATTTTCATTCCAAATTTGGGTTTTGGTAAATAACTTTAAAACTAATAGAGATAGCTTATTGGTGTCACATATTTAATGTCTTTGCATTAAATGTTGTTACATATGAATTTTCAGCTTTCTGAGTCTAATATTTAGCAACTTCAGTTTTTGTGTAAAAACACCAATTGTAATCAAAATATTGCTCTGATCAAGTTGAGACATGTAACTTTTACTTGTGAGTTACATTTGCATATTCTGAACAGTTTTTAGCTTTGTGGTTTTATTATTCAGTACCACTTTTTTTTTTTTTAAAAAAAAAAAGATCATATATTTTGCCTAACATATTCCTCCTCCCCCCTCCCCCCCCCCCCCCCCACCATGAACCATGGACCTTGCCATTGGTGGGGAGGCTTGTGTGCCTCAATGATACAGATATAGGTGCAACCACAACGGAAGGGTATCTGTTGAGAGGCCAGACAAACGTGTGGTTCCTGAAGAGGGGCAGCAGCCTTTTCAGTATTTGCAGGGGCAACAGTCTGGACGATTGAAACACTAACCAAAATGGCCTTGCTGTTCTGGTACTGCAAACGGCTGAAAGCAAGGGGAAACTACAGCCGTAATTATGCAGCTTTACTGTATGATTAAATGATGATGGCGTCCTCTTGGGTAAAATATTCCAGAGGTAAAATAGTCCCCCATTTGGATCTCTGAGCGGGGTCTACGCAAGAGGATGTCGTTATCAGGAGAAAGAAAACTGGCATTCTAGGGATCAGAGCGTGGAATGTCAGATCCCTTAATCGGGCAGGTAGGTTAGAAAATTTAAAAAGGGAAATGGATAGGTTAAATTTAGATATAGTGGGAATTAGTGAAGTTTGGTGGCAAGAGGAACAAGACTTTTGGTCAGGTGAATACAGGGTTATAAATACAAAATCAAATAGGGGTAATGCAGGAGTAGGTTTAATAACGAATAAAAAAATAGGAGTACGGGTAAGCTACTACAAACAGCATAGTGAATGCATTATTGTGGCCAAGATAGACACAAAGCCCACGCCTACTACAGTAGTACAAGTTTATATGCCAACTAGCTCTGCAGATGATGAAGAAATTGATGAAATGTATGATGAGATAAAAGAAATTATTCAGGTAGTGAAGGGAGACGAAAATTTAAGTCATGGGTGACTGTAATTTGAAAGTAGGAAAAGGGAGGGAAGGAAACATAGTAGGTGAATATGGACTGGGGCTAAGAAATGAAAGAGGAAGCCGCCTGGTAGAATTTTGCACAGAGCACAACTTAATCATAGCTAACACTTGGTTCAAGAATCATGAAAGAAGGTTGTATACATGGAAGAACCCTGGAGATACTAGAAGATATCAGATAGATTATATAATGGTAAGACAGAGATTTAGGAACCAGGTTTTAAATTGTAAGACATTTCCAGGTGCAATGTGGACTCTGACCACAATCTGTTGGTTATGAACTGTAGAGTAAAACTGAAGAAACTGCAAAAAGGTGGGAATTTAAGGAGATGGGACCTGGATAAACTGAAAGTACCAGAGGTTGTACAGAGTTTCAAGGAGAGCATAAGGGAACAATTGACAGGAATGGGGGAACGAAATACAGTAGAAGAAGAATGGTTAGCTTTGAGGGATGAAATAGTGAAGGCAGCAGAGGACCAAATAGGTAAAATGACGAGGGCTAGTAAAAACCCTTGGGTAACAGAAGATTTATTGAATTTAATTGATGAAAGGAGAAAATATAAAAATACAGTAAATGAAGCAGGCAAAAAGGAATACAAATGTCTCAAAAATGAGATCGACAGGAAGTGCAAAATGGCTAAGCAGGCATGGCTAGAGGACAAATGTAAGGATGTAGAGGCTTATCTCACTAGGGGTACGATAGATACTGCCTACAGGAAAATTAAAGAGACCTTTGGAGAAAGGAGACCCCCTTGCATGAATAGCAAGAGGTTTGATGGAAACCCAGTTCTAAGCAAAGAAGGGAAAGCAGAAAGGTGGAAGGTGTATATAGAGGGTCTATACAAGGGCGATGTACTTGAAGACAATATTATGGAAATGGAAGAGGATGTAGATGAAGATGAAATGGGAGATATGATACTGCGTGAAGAGTTTGACAGAGCACTGAAAGACCTGAGTCAAAACAAGGCCCCTGGAGTAGACATTCCATTAGAACTACTGACAGCCTTGGGAGAGCCAGTCCTGACAAACCTCTACCATCTGGTGAGCAAGATGTATGAGGTAGGCGAAATACCCTCAGACTTCAAGAAAAATATAATAATTCCAATCCCAAAGAAAGCAGGTGTTGACAGATGTGAAAATTACCAAACTATCAGTTTAATAAGTCACAGCTGCAAAATACTAATGCGAATTCTTTACAGACGAATGGAAAAACTGATAGAAGCCGACATCAGGGAAGATCAGTTTGGATTCTGTAGAAATGTTGGAACACGTGAGGCAATACTGACCCTACAACTTATCTTAGAAGAAAGATTAAGGAAAGGCAAACCTATGTTTCTAGCATTTGTAGACTTAGAGAAAGCTTTTGACAATGTTGATTGGAATACTCTCTTTCAAATTCTGAAGGTGGCAGGGGTAAAATTCAGGGAGCGAAAAGCTATTTACAATTTGTGCAGAAACCAGATGGCAGTTATAAGAGTCTAGGGGCATGAAAGGGAAGCAGCGGTTGGGAAGGGAGTGAGACAGGGTTGTAGCCTGTCCCCGATGTTATTTAATCTGTATATTGAGCAAGCAGTAAAGGAAACAAAAGAAAAGTTCGGAGTAGGTATTAAAATCCATGGAGAAGAAATAAAAACTTTGAGTTTCACTGATGACATTGTAATTCTGTCAGAGACAGCAAAGGACTTGGAAGAGCAGCTGAACAGAATGGACATTGTCTTGAAAGGAGGGTATAAGATGAACATCAACAAAAGCAAAACAAGGATAATGGAATATAGTCAAATTAAGTCCGGTGATGCTGAGGGAATTAGATTAGGAAATGAGACACTTAAAGTAGTCAAGGAGTTTTGCAATTTGGGGAGCAAAATAACTGATGATGGCCGAAGTGGAGAGGATATAAAATGTAGACTGGCAATGGCAAGGAAAGTGTTTCTGAAGAAGAAAAATTTGCTAACATCGAGTATAGATTTAAATGTCAGGAAGTCATTTCTGAAAGTATTTGTATGGAGTGTAGCCATGTATGGAAGTGAAACATGGACGATAAATAGTTTAGACAAGAAGAGAATAGAAGCTTTCGAAATGAGGTGCTACAGAAGAATGCTGAAGATTAGATGGGTAGATCACATAACTAATGAGGAGGTATTAAATAGAATTGGGGAGAAGAGGAGCTTGTGGCACAACTTGACTAGAAGAAGGGATCGGTTGGTAGGACATGTTCTGAGACATCGAGGGATCACCAATTTAGTATTGGAGGGCAGCGTGGAGGGTAAAAATCGAAGAGGGACCCCAAGAGATGAATACACTAAGCAGATTCATAAGGATGTAGGCTGCAGTAGGTACTGGGAGACGAAGAAGCTTGCACAGGATAGAGTAGCATGGAGAGCTGCATCAAACCAGTCTTGGGGCTGAAGACCACAACAACAACAACAATGACAACATATTCCTTTGATCATTCTGAGACATTACCATGTTGACATTAATATTCTTCAACATACGCTGATATAGTTTGGAAAAGTGATTTTAGTTTTTAATCTCACTCTTAAATTATGGTGCATTCCTTCATATGATAAGTACAGCCACATCACGAGAATGGGGCTTTGGTAGTAGTGAACTGGGTTGAGACCTAGTACACTCACTCCCCTCTGTACCTCTTACAATTACACAGCTCTTGTTCTGCATCACTGTGTGACATGCAGTGGTACCAGGTTGCCCCCACACTCTTCTGTGATAGTCATCATGTGTAATACTGATCCTACACCCATCAGTCAAGAGACCATGATGCCACTTATTTAGGTACCATTCTAGGTATAACCTTTCTCACCTTCTTCCACACCACTTTGATGTGTGGTTTGTACTGTTGTTCACAGTGGATGCCTAGTGGCCAAAATGATCATGTGGATGAGGCTGCATACTGTCTGTACTGATGCAGCCTTTCCCGTTGGCTTCCAAATGGTAGCATGCAGTTCTGTTGCATTTTCCCTGGGGTACTAGTGACCCATAATTTGTAGGTAGTAGTTGTCAGTTGGTGTTGTTGACCACACATGCCCACTGCAATGCAGATTTTCAATGTTTGATTGCTGCCCCTGTGGTGTACACCAGTTTTTTGGCCAGTTTCACATGCTGACAATCCTTCTTGCCACAAAATGACAACATCTGTTCTAAGCTTTAAATGGCCCTTTGCAGCTTTTTCACAGGCTGAAAAGTGTATACAAGCAACACTGTTTTGTTCCTAACTGGAGAAACAGCTCCCTCTACTGAATTGCACTGAGAATGTAGTTTTGTTTTTACCACTATTGCACAATACACTGTACTGATTTCTTATGGTCAAAAGGGTACTGAGAAAGAGGTTTCTAGTCAAAATATACAGACTATAGAATTCGTGAAGGTGAACAAAACTCTTCTTGAATAGTTTATATTTTGTCTTCTTGCACTTTCTCCTGTGATGAAGCAAGGATCAATACAGTGTTGTGCAAAAACAAACAGTAATATAACATATATGGCTCATAATTGACACACTGAAGAGGCTTCCATATATAACTTGTAGATCTTGCATGCATTAAAATGTGATTACATTTACTTTACATAAATATACAAGTGACATATTAGCTTCCTATCACTGTATATATCCTTGAAATTACTCTGAGAACATTCTTGTACATCATTCCAACACTGTAAGTTTTAAGCTACCCTATTGGTGATGTGTGCTTCTTCCAGGAAATGCATCCTTACAGAGACTGAGGTCCTAGCTGCAAAAATTTAATAGTATTAGTTTATGGTTTAGTGTCTTCTAAGAGTTTAAAAACAAATTAAACTATATCTCATAACTAACTCCATACTATCTGAATATCTGGACTCTGGAAAAACAGAGCCATACTGTTATCACATAATGTGATGCACATCTTACAGATAGAATCATGATCATTGCCACCTTTAACTATATAATATATTATAGCCTGCTTTTCATTTAATATTATCTTTCAGTATGTTCAGAAATAGGGAAAAAACTACTCAAAAAAAGTTTTGCACCATCTGCATATCTGTGAATATGTGTGAGATTAGATCCAAGTTTGGGTGCTGTAGCTGTCACAAAATTAAAATTACTAGCAAGCACTGTTAGTACTGGTGCACATCACAGTTTGTGTGTGTGTGTGTGTGTGTGTGAAGGTAGGAATCACCTCCATCAGTTGAAACATATACCCAGTAAAATGTAAAAATAGTATTATTGTGAATTTTTTTTTTTTTTCAGGAAACATTTCCACTACGTTTCAAAGGATTCCATGTGATAAACCAGCCATTCTACTTTGATGCAGTATTTGCAGTTCTGAAACCTTTCCTCAAAGACAAGATACGGAGAAGGGTAAGTAGTAGTATGTGTAAGATATATAAGAGGAGGCACTGAACTGCAGATAGACATATTAGAAAAACAAAAACTAGGAAATGCTTAGTTCAGTCAATAAGTCAGGGCTAGCACACACTCTCAGTGAACAGTGTTGGAAGGCAACCATGGCTCAGTGCACTGTCACACATGTCTGTGTGTGTGTGTGTGATTAAAGTACAGCTGCTCACAGAGGTCCACTGTGGGATGTAATTATCATATGGGAGTAAAACTTGGTAGATATTCTAATATGTTAGTGCAGAACCAATTTATGCTGGAAAAAAATGCTTCCAGTCTTGGCCACCAGGTGCAAATCTGTAGCTGTGAATGCAAGGAAGACATATAGAAATATTTCCATATATAATGGATGAGGAGCAGGATGTGGGCAGAGAAGGTCAAACAAGCAAGAAAGGCAAATTGTTGATCTCATTATTAACTGCTGCTTAAACAATTACTTCAATACCGGCACTGAAAACCTTGAAGCAATGCTCTACAGTGCCATATTTGCACATGGTGGCCAATATTATAGCTAATTTTTTTTCCAGCATAAGTAATTTTTACCCACACTGGTCTCTGTCAGTAGCTGCACTTTAATTATAACATGACCACACTCCTGGTACACATTGACATCCCTGTATCACAGTAGCATGCCTCTAGAGTAGAAAAAAGGGGGGCACAGCCTATTGGTAAAGTGGAGTGTTCGATGGTAAGTATAAAAGTCTGAAGATGAAGAACAAAGTGAATAACACAAAATTTTAAGAGCAGTTCAGGCCCTGATGCTTCAAACCGTGCATATCACAATCAAGGTGACATTGGAAAAAGTGAAGATCAGTAGTGGATCAGTTTTCAACACCTTTGACACCCTTTTGAACATGACGAAGTTATCCTAATGGGTTCTGTGATTGTTCATTTCCCCTTAGAAATCCAACTGAACGAAGGTGAGAGGAGAAATGTGGAGCTGTGTCAGACCTACCAGATGACTTCTTTAGCAACTTAATCACTATGATCCTCAAACAATAGAGTGAAGCAAGCAGTGGGAACAAGTAGATTCACCATCACTGAGAAAGATGAACATCCAACCATCATCACACATGGTGATGCCGAGTGTTTTTAGGGGCTACGATGGTCTGGTGCTACCAGGTTGAGCTCTTAAGGGGTCAAACAGTCACAGGAGCATAATGCTGAAATCTCCTGATAAGGACACATGACACTGTCTAGACAAAGCATTGTGTGAAGCTATGTAATGGAGTGTTTTTGCTCCATGACAATGCCTCAGCTAATTCTGCAAAGAATACAGTAGCACTTGTTGTTTCTTTGGACTAACAAATCTTGCTCACCTCCCATAGTCTACCAACATAGCAATGAATCACTTCTTCCCCTTTCCTCAGATGAAAGAATAATTGCATGGCAGGCATTTCCAAAATGGCAAGGTGATGTTCGATGTACAACATTACATGAACAGCCAAAATCCAGACTTTATAATGCACCTGATGACTGGTCATCCATCCCACTCCCTGTCTCTAGCCTACTTTGTGGGATGCAGGCAGGTGCCAACCAGCCCCCCCCCCCCCCCTCTTCAATCCCCCTCCTCCACACTCTAGGACATCCATGCTATCATACACCAGAAGGTTTTTCTGTGCTTTTGAGTAGAGGAGACATGTTGTTAGATCAGCACTCAGCGGGGACAACTGGATGCCTTCACAGGATGAGAGACATCAGTATGAAATTTGATAGGCAGTTCGCCATTTTCTGTGAAATACTTTTATCATTAGCATGTGCTCTCCTGCCAAAAGAAAGTGTGGAGAAGATTACACTGAAGTGGAAGAAGATTTTAGCAGAGAAGGAGGAAGAGGTGACAAATGGACACAACACAGGATATCTATTCCTAACTGGTGGCGTGGAGCTTGCTCAGTTAAAGAATTCTACCCATGAAAGGACTGTGTGTGGTCGTCCAGCTGTGGAACTGTCAGTGGCACAGAAGATTTAACAAGGATGATGAGCAACAATTTGATAGATTGGAAGAAGAATATAAGCTAGCCAGTTGGCTGTACGGCCACAGCCAGGGATAGAGCTGGAGGACTTGAAAATATCTACCATGAGGAACTTGTTGGCAGGATGGGAATGATGACACTTGTTGGTGAGAAGTGAAAAAAAAACTCATGTGATTGAGATGGCACTGCTAGCCACATATGTGCCACCTGGAGATATGACCAGTACTCTGTAGCGTGTGTGCCCACATTCCTTTGCACTTCTATGAGACACTGCCAGCCACCTGCAGTGCTGAAAGCAGCTTGATCATTACCAAATAAAATGCACTACACATCTCATCTGCGTCCATCTGCCAAGTCTGTCTCATAGCAACAATGATTTAAATTCTCTGGTAATAACCCTGAGATTCCTTAATTGATAATGGGCTAATGATTGTTCCTTTTTTGTGGGTAAAATTAATTTGTAAGTTGTATGTGAATAACCTTGGTAGAAGGCACACTGTTCCTAAAAATAAATGTTTGTGACCAATCTCTTTACATTTTTGCAATGGGTGCTCCTAATTCTTTCATATGATTTCCAAATATTGCACTCAAGTACAGTTTAAAATATTGTTATTCCTTTGACTTAATATGCAAATACTGCACTCAAGTTCAGTAATTAATAATGAACAGAAAATCAAGTAAAGAGATGTAGATGAAAAGAAATAAAATAATGCATAGAAGTTCAGTTATGTAGAAGTGATTTTAACATTGGTTGGTAAACACAAGTAACAGTCCTTTCAATGTTTTTTGCATATAAATATGTACTGTTTGTAAACATCCTTTGCTCTCTTTTTTATGCAGAAATCATTTACAAACCTTATCCATCCATCACTCTCATTCATGCAAGTGTACAAAAGTGATACTACGAACTACAAATTATCATCAACTATAATGCTGCCTCAATCCTACTTGAAGTTAACCTCCCTTTCATAAGTATACCCTCAATCCATGACATACTCCCTCATATTTCTCGCTTTGATCATTACAACTGATCTTGTACCTTCTATTTACATATACAAAACTTTTGAACAATATATGTCTCAAACTCCAAATTGAATAACATTGAAGATTCTCCATGTATCAGCTAGTTTTTTGGGTTATTTCTTTCTCTATAAACTTATATGAGCTTACATCTTTGCATTCCTTCTGTTACAGCATGTGAAATGATTTATTTGTCTGTTACATATTTAAATTTCTATTCACCAAACCTTTGATATACTTCTCAGGAATTCTATATTCTTTCAGGTCCTGACCTCTCCTATCACAGGTATGGATCTACACAGCTCTCTCCTCTCAATTTTTCCTTGATGCATCTTCCAGTGCTCTATAACCCAAATCCAATTTCATTAATGAATTCTTCTGCCATGCATAACCCTCAATGCCTGCCAGTGTCTTAACAATTTCCCTCAAAAAACTGTAGCTTCTTTCTCATAAAACTTCTCTTCAACAACTCACTTTGATACATCACATATTTTCATTAAATATCCACAATGATGCTTCTCTTCCAAAGCTTTGTTCCCCCTACGTCTCTTACTTCCTCACCTCGAACACTTCATTAACAAAACAACACCTTACAAATATAAGCTGCACCCATGATTGGGATATGTTATTATTGTAAAATCTCATACTGTGTTTTTGTTTCTAATTTCTGAACTTTATTGAATGTATTCTAATGCACCTTTGCAACTCTACCACATTTCTCACATTTGGAAATAGGCTGTACATGTTATTATCTTCCTAAATTATCACAGCCATTACTTATCTAATACCCACACTTCCCATCATAATATATAATTCAAAATAACTATCACAAACTTAGCTCAACTCATTTACATTTACTACCAACCTACCTGAATAAATGTCTCTTCTTAAAGTTATTCCTATCTCCCTACTTAAACTGTTCCTCAATCTGAAATCCAGGCAATAATTTTACATATTATTGAGTTTCCTCCTGCATTTTTCCACACTTTTCAAAACTTTCAGTCAACTCTCAACTAATACAAACTCTCTGATGTAACACCCATATCCAATTCTGTTTTCCCTTTCATCATTAAGAAACTTCATTATCCAGTGGTCCAGCTTAGAGAGAGCTCATTGCCTGAATGACACTCTCTTTTTCTGATTTTATACTTGGCAGCATACCTCTCCTTCTCCTATACAAACATTGAATGCCCTCTGACATGAGACATTAAATTCACACTGTGTTTCTGCAACAAGTGTGTCTCCACCATTTGTGCCTTTTTTGTGCTCTCACATTTCTCAATTTCTCTGAGTCACTTACTGATCTAAAATTTGTGTGCAATAAATTCTCTGACACTGTGTCAAATAATGCATTCTGTAATTTGTCAAAATATGTGACATTGTACTGTCATGCTCTCCCACACCAGGCATCTCACTACTGTCAACTACTGGTGAGCCAGGATTGATGCATACTCTAGCAGGACTGCTGCTGTCTCCATCTACATCTTCACATCACAGCAAAACTGCTTCTTGTGCTAACAAATCTGTGTTCTGATATAGCACAACATAAACATGACCTGAGCCCTTGTCACTCTCCATGGTTCCTTTGCAGTTGTTGCACATTATTTGCTCTTCTCCTTCAGGCCTCATTAACCCACTTACTTTCTGGTTGCAGCTCATCATTTGCATGACATGTTGCAAGAGTGCACTACAGGGCACATCAGCAGTTGCATCTTCCATCACAGCATTTTAATCCATAAGTTTGTGATTAGATTCTTCCCAGAACTGTCTGAGATCATTTGGCAGAGCTTTTCACATCTTCGAAAATTTTGTATTCATGTGCTCTACAGGCTGTGCCTCTATGACCTGCATCATTCTTCACTATTGCATACAATTGCATTAACATTTTGGTCCATAATGGATTTTTTGATTGACTTGTTTCCTCACTATTTAACCCTCTAGTCTGACTATGCTCTGTCTCAGTCCAAGAGATTTCTTTACGAACTCCCCATTGTACAATTAGTTTCAACTCTTGCCTCCTCTGAATATCTGCTTTTACTAATGACTTCAAAATATCAGCTAAATTCACTCATTAACTCCACTACTCTGTAGAACTAAACAACTTTTTTATCCTAATTTCCTCCTAAATAAGACATCAACAAGATCAACACAACACAGATAAGCAATGCCAAGATGACACAGAATATGAAACACAGTAACTTACAACTGAAACAGTAGTTGAAATGATAACCAAGTTGAGACCAAATACAACATATAACCATCCAATCTATTAGTAAGTCTACTGCTACCTAGATACCATGTCATCCTGTTAATTCACATTAATATTAAAGAAATGTTTCTTTAATTTAGAAAAACAGTGTCTCAATGTAACATATACGGTCATTTAAAAACAAAATCATGAGCAATGGGCAGTTAATGACAAAATGTGTCCCTCACTGGTCAAAATTGTGCAATATGTTATTAAGTTGCACTCGAGTGTGTCATTTGTGTATTGAATCTAGGGAATCACAGTATCATAAATGGCACTTGAGTGTAGCATTTGTAAATTACATGAAAGAATTTGGAGTGCAAGCTGCAAGAACATAAAGAGATTTGTTACAAACATTTATTTCTATGAACGAAGTGCCTCTGGAGTATAGTTGTTCAAATACTATATATGAATTACTTTTACAGTTAAAAATGGAATAATAATTTGGCCATTATCAATTACCAGAATCTGAGGGTCATTACCAGTGTGGTTAAATCATGGTTGTTATAAGACAAATTGACCTAACAGGTGGATTTCGATGAGGGCTGTAATGCATTTATCGGACAGTGATCAAGCTGCTTTCATTGCAATTGAAGATATACTGTAGGTGGATGGCACCAGCTCATAACAGTGCATAGTAACAGGAGGGTGTGCTACAGACAGCTGGCTATATTTAGTTTTCGTATGTCCATCCTTGTAATCAATGGTCTGCGGGACTTCAGCCTTACACTTATGTAATACAACGAAACACGTGCAGCTGTCATTTTGATGTTTTACTGCACTGCAAACAGTTTTGGTGACTCAATACACCATCTTTAAGCTTTAACACACGCTGAAGGAGTGAACTCCAATCATATACATGATCCCATCAGTGGCCAACATCAATGAAGTGACTTCCATAGAATACCGTAAAAATTATGTTGTGTCTGCAACCACTACCAGTTGTTAGTTGATGGTTGCAGATGCAACTTTGCTTTGAGTATATTCTAGGAAGCCTGTTCATAGATGTTCATAGATGTTGGCATCATGTATGCAGCTAAAGTTCATCCCCTCAGCATCAGTTAAGCCTTACAGATGGTGTATTGAGTCACCAAAACTGGTTGCAGTGTAATAAAACATCAAAATGACAGCTGCAGGTGTTTCATTTTGTTACAGAAGCTGCCTATGCCTTCAGATGGTGTGTATGCAGTGGGCAGTGCTGTCTGGATCACAAGCATCCTCTTTCCTGCCTTGACAATAAGTGTCCCTCAGGACGATATTTTCACATTCTCTGGAGCTCTTTCCATGGGCATGACCATACACCCAACAGGCTACCTTATATTCATCTTCCAACAAAGCAAATTATTGTTGATTATCTTTGTTAAACATTATGTGCCACCTATGTACAATTCCCATGACTGGACAGTGACACACAGACCTTTTGTGGATGGAATTCCTTCACTGAGCAAGCACCATGTTACCAGTTAAGAACAGAAATCCTGTGTTTGTCCAATTGGCACTTTCTCCTCCCCAACTACAATCTCCTTCCATTTCAGTGCTACCTTCCCAAAATTTCCTCTTGACAAGAGAGCATGTACAAATGCTAAAAGGCACTCACATAAAATGGCAAACTTCGTATCACATTTCACATACTATAGCAGCATCCAATTGTCCCCTCTGATCCTTGTGTCCCTTCTACTCAAAAGCACAGAAAATCTTTTTAGCATGTGTCAACATGGATGTTCTGTAGAAGGGAGGGTGGAGGGGAGTCATGGGGGGGGGGGGGGGCATTGGGGTGGGGCAGGGGAAGGGGGTCTCTCAACAGCAACAGCCAATTGATGCATGCCTGCCTCCCACAGAGAAGTCCAGTGACCAGGAGTGTGGGATAGCCAGGCCTTTATCATAAGGTCCATTACAAATTCAATTGAAGCAACTAATAAAAATCATGAGATAGAATTGTTGGTGACAACTTATTTTCAAGAGGCAAAATGTATTCTACCATCAAGAGTATAAGGGTGACACTAACTAGTTATCAAAACTAATAGTTCCTTCATCATGGAAAAGAGAGGGATATATTCCCGAACATATCAACTTAAGTTCCCTAATTTATCTTTCTCATGACAATGAAGGTGCTATTACTTCCAAAAGGTAGGTAGTGTGCCCCTCTTATTTTTATGCTTGTCTGTCAGCAGTACTATACATTTGCCTTCTGAAGGTATGCACTTGCTAGCATTCCTGTCTCATAATTTATTGAAATGAAAACTTACAGTCAAAGTCTCTGGCAAGTCATCCATCATTGGGAAAAACATAGATCTTGATGGATGGAAATGCAGAAAAGCACTAATGTTGTTACCAAGTTTTATGTTTTCAAGCTGACTTTTGTAAGGTGATAATAAAAACTTAATGACTCATTATTGCATTTTTACTGATAGTGGGTTTCTGAGCACCTTTCAGTGCTTAGTCTATATTCCTGCTATTTATTCTTAAACATTTGCCAAATTTCAATGATTGAGGCATTTATACATAGTGTGTGAAAGAAATGATTCAGTTATTTAACAACATTAGTAACACTTCAGCAAAATGATATTTCTGTTGCAGATTTACTTGCATGGACGCGATCTAAATTCACTCCATGCTTTCATTAGTCCTGATATCCTGCCACAAGAATATGGTGGTCAAAAACCACCATTTGATAATCAAGCATGGAGAATGAAGCTATTGGCAAATGAAGATAAGTTTGTTGGTGAGTAGCTAATGTAATTTGTTCTTGATAAAAAAAATTCAATAGTATTGTTTTTAATAAGTTGACATACTAGAACTTGAAGAAAATTTTGTTTGTTAAAATTTGGGTTAATGGGCAAAGATAATTTAGTTTTAGAAGATTAATTTAGAAAAATTTAAATCTCAGATCAGATGACTTAACTAACATTCTACCAATGACAGCATATCTGACTTCTTTGATTTGCTACCACGTGTGCTGTTGCTTCATTTGAAAACCCAGCTCTTCCATTTCTTAGTGAAAATTGTTGTTGCCAGCAGCAGTGTTAATTACTGGTAGCAGAGGTTTAGTTATGAATGCTGTGAGTTTCATCCAAAGTTTTCAGCATTGACATTATCTCCTTCTGCTTCAAATCTTATGGTTAAACCCAAAGTTCCTATAGCAGGTGACAAACAAATTGCAAAAGAATGTAGGCATAACTTACTGTCAAGAAAAAAGATCATTCTCATACTGATTAATAATAAACAAAACTCTCTTGTCACTTTTTTGTTAATTGTGTGTATATTTTCTACCTCTGTATCTCCCTTTCCTTGAATATCAATAACTAATGTCAGTAAATATTTTCATTCATTTTAAACACGATAGTTAACATATTCTGCTTTATCCTATGACTGAAGAATCACTCTGCACATGTTCTTGGTCAGAGTAACCTTAGCAACCCCCAGAAAACATACAGGCAGGACAGTTTCATTTCGGAGAAAGCCACCATGTGTAATTAAAGTAGGCTGAGCAGGACACAAAATTCAAAATTAATGAGAGAACAACAGTGTATCCTATTTAATCACTGTAAAATCACACATGCAGATTACACAGAGCTAGGAGTATTTAGTGCATTTCATAAAAATAATAAGATGTCCCATAGACAAGAAGTATTTATGCCAATAGAAGGATGAGGAACAGAAAATGTAATGTCTTCAAACACACAATCAGTGTACTTACTACAGCATCACTTGTAAATCTCAGAAAACGACAAGGTACACTTGATAGATACAAATTGGTATAATTTTTAATGAAGACTTAATAATGAATGGCATATACACATGACAAAGTAACATCTAGGACAAAAAAGTTGTTTTTGTCTGAACAATGTTAATCAAGTTTAGGATATTATTGGTTTTTAAAATGTACTTTAGTTTGAAATTTTCAAAGTGAAACACCATTTGTTTCAAACATTTTTTTCTGTTTCACACAAATACACAACTGCATTGTTATATTCAGACAAAATGTCCAGGCATGGAAGAACACTACATAATATGCAACGAAGATGTTTCTTAAAACAAATTACTGTACTAATGAACTGCAGACACAATAATTAAGATTTTGGTTGCTGTTTTCATTTTCATATGTCTCTATCTATTGAGTGGAATGAATGAGGTCTTGAAAAGAGGTTAAGTGAAACAGAATGCACTCAGCTTAAATCAAATTATGCTGTGGGAACTAAATAAGGAACTGACACATTGAAAGTATTAGATTAGATTTGCTACTTGGACAGTAAAATAACTGATGATGGCAAAAAAAAATTACAGCCTGGCAGTAGTAAGACAAACAATTCTTAAAATGATAAATGTTGTTTTTGTTGTGGTCTTCAGTCCAGAGACCGGTTTGATGCAGCTCTCCATGCTACTCTATCCTGTGCAAGCTTCTTCATCTCCCAGTACCTACTGCAACCTACATCCTTCTGAATCTGTTTAGTGTACTCGTCTCTTGGTCTCCCTCTATGATTTTTACCTTCCACACTGCCCTCCAATACTAAATTGGTGATCCCCTGATGCCTCAGACTATGCCCTACCAACCGATCCCTTCTTCTAGTCAAGTTGTGCCACAAATTTCTCTTCTCCCCAGTTCTATCCAATACCTCTTCATTAGTTATGTGAGCTATCCTTCTAATCTTCAGCACCACATTTCAAAAGCTTCTATTCTCTTCTTGTCCAAACTATTTATCGCCCACGTTTCACTTCCATACATGGCTACACTCCATACAAATACTTTCAGAAATGATTTCCTGACACTTAAATCTATATGCGATGTTAAAAAATTTCTCTTCTTCAGAAACACTTTCCTTGCCATTGCCAGTCTACATTTTATATCCTCTCTACTTTGACCATCATCAGTTATTTTGCTCCCCAAATAGCAAAACTCATTTACTACTTTGAGCCTCTCATTTACTAATCTAATTCCCGCAGCATCACCCGATTTAATTCGACTACATTCCATTATCCTCATTTTGCTTCTGTTGATGTTCATCTAGTATCCTCCTTTCAAGACACTGTCCATTCTGTTCAGCTGTTCTTCCAAGTCCTTTGCTGTCTCTGGCAGAATTACAATGTCTACAGCGAACCTCAAAGTTTTTATTTCTTCTCCATGGATTTTAATTCCTACTCTGAATTTTTCTTTTGTTTCCTTTACTGTTTGCTCAATATACAGATTGAATAACATCGGGGATAGGCTACAACCCTGCTCCCTAACTCTTATAACTGCCATCTGGTTTCTGTACAAATTGTAAATAGACTTCGCTCCCTGTATTTTACTGCTGCCACCTTCAGAATTTGAAAGAGAGTATTCCAGTCAACATTGTCAAAAACTTTCTCTTAGTCTACAAATGTGAGAAATGTAGGTTTGCCTTTCCTTAATATATTTTCTAAGATAAGTCTTAGGGTCTGTATTGGCTCACATGTTCCAACATTTCTACAGAATCCAAACTGATCTTCCCCTAGGTTGACTTCTACCAGTTTTTCCATTCTTCTGTAAAGAATTCGTGTTATTATTTTGCAGCCGTGGCTTATTAAACTGATAGTTTGGTTATTTTCACATTTGTCAACACCTCCTTTCTTTGGGATTGGAATTATTATATTCTTCTTGAAGTCTGAGGGTATTTTGCCTGTCTCATACATCTTGCTCACTAGATGGTAGAGTTTTGTTAGGCCTAACTCTCCCAAGGCTGTCTTTAGTTCTAACGGGATGCTGTCCACTCCCGAGGCCTTAATTCGACTTAGGTCTTTCAGTGCTCTGTCAAATTCTTCATGCAGTATCATATCTCCTATTTCATCTTCATCTACATTCTCTTCCATCTCTAATATTGTCCTCAAAAACATTGCCCTTGTGTAGACCCTCTATATACTCCTTCCATCTTTTTGCTTTCTCTTCTTTGCTTAGAACTGGATTCCCATCTGAGCTCTTGATATTCATGCAAGTCGTTCTCTTTTCTCCAAAGAACTCTTTATTTTTTCTGTAGGCAGTATGTATGTTACCCCTAGTGATATGTGCCTCTACATCCCTACATTTGTCTTCTAGCCATCCCTGCTTAGCCATTTTGCACTACCTGTCGATCTCATTTTTGAGAAGTTTGTATTCTTTTTTGCCTGCTTCATTTACTGCATTTTCGTATTTTCTCCTTTCATCAGTTAAATTGAATATCTCTTCTGTTACCCAGGGATTTCTATTAGCCCTCGTCTTTTTACCTACTTGATCCAGTGCTACCTTCACTATTTCGTCTCTCAAAACTACCCATTCTTCTTCTACTGTATTTCTTCCCCCCGTTCTTGTCAGTCGTTCCCTAATGCTCTCCCTGAAGCTCTCTACAACCTCTTTTCTTTCAATTTGTCCACATCCCATCTCCTTCATTTACCACCTTTTTGCAGTTTCTTCAGTTTTAATCTACAGTTCATAACCAACAGATTGTGGTCAGACTCAACATCTGCCCCTGGAAATGTCTTACAATTTAAAACCTGGTTCCTGAATCTCTGTCTTACCATATTATAATCTATCTGATACCTTCCAGTCTCTCCAGGCTTCTTCCGTGTATACAACCTTCTTTCATGATTCTTGAACCAAGTGTTAGCTATGATTAAGTTACGCTCTGTGCAAAATTCTACCAGGGGGCTTCTCATTCATTCCTTACTCACATTCCATATTCACCTACTAAATTTCCTTCTCTTCCTTTTCCTACTGTCGAGTTCCAGTCACCCATGACTATTAAATTTTCGTCTCCCTCCACTATCTGAATAATTTCTTTTATCTCATCATACATTTCATCAATCTCTTCATCATCTGCGGAGGTAGTTGGCATATAAACTTGTACTATTGTGGTAGGCATGGGCTTTGTGTCTATCTTGGCCACAATAATGCATTCACTATGCTGTTTGTAGTAGCTTACCCATACTCCTATTTTTTTATTCATTATTAAACCTACTCCTGCATTACCCCTATTTGATTTTGTATTTATAACCCTGTATTCGCCTGACCAAAAGTCTTATTCCTCCTGCCACCAAACTTCACTAATTCCCACTGTACCTAACTTTAACCTATCCATTTCCCTTTTTAAATTTTCTAACCTACCTGCCCAATTAAGGGATCTGATATTCCATGCTCCGATCCATAGAACGCCAGTTTTCTTTCTCCTGATAACAGTGTCCTCCTGAGTAGTCCCTGCCCGGAGATCCGAATGGGGGACTATGTTACCTCTGGAATATTTTACCCAAGAGGATGCCATCATCATTTATCCATACAGTAAAGCTGCATGCCCTTGGGCAAAATTATGGTCTTAGTTTTCCCTTGCTTTCAGACGATCACAGTACCAGCACAGCAAGGCCATTTTGGTTAGTGTTACAAGGCCAGATCAGTCTATCATCGAGACTGTTGCCCCTGCAACTACTGAAATGATAAATACGTTAGCATATTATATAAATGTACATGGTCAGGAGTCTTTTCTGAAAGTATTTGTCTGTAATGTAGGCTTAAAACCTGGGTGGTCACAGCTTTTTGGCACATGGAAGAATGTCATGGAGATACAGAAAAACCTGAACTGTCTGATGCTTGAAGATAAGTGCCAACCATCACATGAAAGCATGCTTAAAAGTTTCAAGAACCTGTATTCAGTAAGCAATCTCGGAATAAACCACCACCCTCTTGCAGAGAGAAATGAGACTAAATACAATTTGCACATAGGCATTTAACCAATCATTCTCCCCATGCTCCACACACAAATGGAATGAGATGCAGCCCTAATAAGTGCCATGCACTTCACAGTGGTTGACATAAATGTATGTGTACATGGATATTAAACATGGAGGCCAGACAGTGAAGACAAGAAGAAAACAGAAGTTAGAGAAGAATGCTGAAGATTAAATGTGGAGATAAAATCCAAGATGATGTACCAAATCAATTAGGAGAGAAAAGATGTTTATGACTCAACTTGATGAAAGGAAAGGATCAGTAAATAGGACACATCCTAAGGCATCAAAGATTAGTTAATTCGGTAAAAGAGGAAAATATCAGGGGGGAGGGGGAAGGGAGGACTAAAACCTGTAGAGAAAGTCCAAGGCTTGAATGCAGTAAGGAAGTTCAAATGGTTGTACGCTGCAGTAGCTACACAGAGATGAAGAGATTTACACATTAGTGTCGAGAGCTGCGGTAAACCAGTCTTTGAGTATGAGAGTTTCACTCTGCAGTGGAGTGTGGGCTGATATGAAACTTTCTGGCAGATTAAAACTGTGTGCCGGACCGAGACTCGAACTCAGGACCTTTGCCTTTCGCGGGCAAGTGCTCTACCATCTGAGCTACCCAAGCACAACTCACAACCCAACCTCACAGCTTCATTTCTGCCTGTATCTCATCTTCTACCTCCCAAACTTCACAGAAGCTCTTCTGTGAAACTTGCAGAACTAGCACTCTTAGAAGAAAGGTTATTGCAGAGACGTGGCTTAACCACAGCCTCGGGGATGTTTCCAGAAAGAGATTTTCATTCTACAGTGGAGTGAGTGCTGATATGAAACTTTCTGGCAGATTAAAACTGTGTGCCGGACAGAGACTCGAACTCAGGACCTTTGCCTTTCGTGGGCAAGTCTTTGAGCAGATGACCACAACAACAACCTATTCCCCAGAAAATCTAGAAATATCAAATAAAAGATAAGAAATAATTAATTAAGGATTTTTGCAAGTACACAAATTATTGTTTTGTTTTATCACCCAAACATGTTTCACCACACAACACAATTGTTGCATCCTCAGTGAGTTTTTTTATTATTTTCCTTTTATTTTACATTGTGTGTATCTTGTGGCTGCCAACCAAAATCAGCCACAGGTCTAAGTAGTACACCATGTAATCATTGTAGTATTTTGCTAGTCCCTAGCTCTCTGTTTATATGAACCAGGTGCATTTTGTGTAGTTGAGCTGGATGTTTTCTCCTGCTCATTTGTAAATGTTCCATGTGTGGCTTGGACACACATTTCACTGCACAAATTTGACTATCAGCCACAGTACACACACAATGTAAAATGAAAGGAAAATCATTTAAAAAAACACTGAGGATGCCACAACTGTGGTGAAACATGTTTGGGTGACAGAACAAAACAATAATTTGTGTACTTGTAGAACAAGGTGGACCCTTCCTTAATTCATTATTATTTTCAGCAAGCATGGGAACTGAGCTCAAAGCTCCATTATGATAGTAAAATATAAGGATGATGTGACAGTAGTGCAAACCAGAAAGAAGTTTGTGTGATTACTTTTGTATGGCCATGTGAAGAAAATTATTTTGAATCATATTATAATAGTATTTTGTTGTAGATCAACAAACAAGACCATGTAATATTCAAGACAAACACACTTTTAAAGACAATAAAGAGAAGTATACCAATAATAATAACGTAATGATCCAAGAACTGCCACTGGACAGCACACAAAGAAAGATATACAGCCACATTCAGCTGAATGGACTAATGAGTTATTATGATGATTAATGAATTACTATTAACTAATTTCATGGAATAATCTGCACAGAGAAATTTCATGTAAGAAAGAGTAAGAGAGAGAGAAAAAAGATAAGTCTCCTGACTAGAGTAGATCTTTGGTCTATTGTTCAGAACAGATAAGAGTTTCTATTTATGATATTTTGGTACAGTACAGGTTTGTGTTTGCCTTCTGAACTGAACGCATGCCTAAATTTGACAGGGCTCTTCAGTTTATTGCTGCCATTGATATTATTTCTATGCTGCTTTATTTACCTTATTTTTTGTACGTTATACATATTCACATGTGATCTGATGAATAATGACAGTGAATATGAGCCACAAACATGCTACATATATCTGTCTGAAATTGGTTACATGCAACCAATTTTATATGTAAAGTATTGGTTATTTTCTGTTCCTACTACTATTAATGAATTTACTTATAATACCTCAAATCCTAAAACCATCAAGGAGTTTCCCAAGAGACATTGTTATTGCTGACACAAATGAACTCCTAGTAACTTTTGTCTTAACATTTTCCATCAGTTATGGAATACTTAATTTTGATGTAAATATATAAAACTGCAACCAGTCACTTTTTTTTAAATAGTTATTTTTTCACTCCATGAACCAGTTTTTGAACCTTTTCAGATTCATCTTCAGATGGTGTGCAGGAAGTTACATAGTTATTTTAAGCTTAATGCTGGGCGCTGGCTCTGTGACAAGAAGATGGACTGGCTGCAGTTTTGTGTATTTACATTGAACAAACAATGATGGGATCTAAAGCAACTGTAATGGATAAGCTTAATCTTCAACTTAATTTAATTCATGTTCATAGTCGGCTTCAGCTGATTCTCATTTTGATTCTAGAATTGGACTATTCATTTCTCCAATTTTTATGATGACCAAGACACTTTAATGGATGGGCACAAAATGAACTTGAGAAACAAATACTGATTTAGAGAAATTAACTTTTCTTCATTTTTAAAAAAAAATTGTTCTTCATATTGTTTACTTAATGCCTCAGATTCATTCATATATCATGTTCTGTAAATAGTATCATGAAAGATGGCCTTCATGATGTAGAAACAGTCAAGTTGTACAATAATATGTAGAAGCAACCATTTCCGGCAACTATGTACAGTATACTACGAAGAAGCTCTGATCAGTGAGTAGTAGGTGACACTTCTGCTCCCACTGCCCTTAATGGTCTCTATGTTGTTGTTGTGAGAAGAGTGAATGTGTGCATCTTGTGTGCTGCCAAGTCCAATGTGGAAAATACCCTTGCATTCCATCAGTGCATGGACTCATGTTTCTTGTCAAAGGGGTGGCCTACCAGTGATGTTGACTGACATAGCTTTGATGCTCTGTAGCACTGTTGAACCATCTTCCTGGAGAATGGTTCCTATCCTAAATTGTTAATTGTTCTACAAACCCTCCAAGATTATCGATATCATTTTGTTACACCCCACATATAAGGAGATAAGCATCCACTCTGAAAAAAAGGAAGAAAAAACTGCTGCTCTTCTTCATAAACCACTCTGCTGCCACTTTTGTCTAATACTTCTTAGGAAGTGCTTATGTAACTTTATTAGTTTTCGGAGAACACTCTTAACAGTCTGGAAAATTTTAAACCTATTTAATTTGGATTGAAATTCAACCCCACAGTCCAAGTATTGTGAAAAATTGTCAGTGATGACATGAGGAGCCCAGCTGAAAACATTGCATCTGAGATTAGACTTTTGTCTCTTTAAGACCACATACTACACTTGGAGTGTGCCTCAAAAATAACTCAGATCTTCAAAATATCATTCTCCTTTCCTTATTTTCCAAGTCCTAGAAAGATCTCCTGCATAACTTGTTGCCCTTATGGTAACGTAACCAGATGAAAAGTAGAAGTAAGGCTTTGACAGTCTGAACCATTGCATTCCAAGAGACAAATACAGCACTATCAGAAAGCATTGAACTGCTCTGTTTATGCATGTTTTTTATATGTTTGCCTTTAAAAGTCCTATGTGTTATACCTACATATGAGACCTATGTACCTACGTATGAGACATGGCCATTATTTAATTAATAACAGATATGATGTTATGGTCTAAATTGTTTTAATCCTAATCTGTGGAGATGGTCTGTGACTGAAACCGGTTGATATTTGTGTCTTTAAATAGAAAAGCAGTTGATGGTCAAAGATGCATTTTATACAAATATATAAATAAATAGAAAAAAATTTGTTCATGTGGAATGCTTTTATGGCATGAAGTTGACACAAAATTTTCATGCCAAATGTGCCATTTTTTTATCTGTCAGGATGTTTCATATCCATATAAAACCCACTGTAGGATAAAAGTGTCACTGTATAGTTCATCTATTAGTGCTGTGTCACTGCTACTAATCACTAAAATTGTTTGGTACTTCACTCCCCACATTGAAACCATCATATTGAATAATGCAGTGCATATCAGACAGAAAGTTCTTGAAGGTTTGCTTTTAATAAAAATGAATTCAAGTTTATTTTAAACCTTAATTATCATAAGTCTGTGAGATGACTGTTGAACTTCCTGGTGGTCATGCTCTCCTCTTAAGGGGTCATTTCACATTTTCCACCCATTTACCTTTCAGTTGGAATTCCAGCTTTTTTGCTGTGGAGGTGAGGTAATGGTCATACTATTTGATCTTTAGTTCATCCAGAGTGAGGTTCCCATGATGTCTCACAGATGTACTATACCAGTTGTATAGTTATTATTTGTCAGACATGTGTATCAGCATTTGGTATTTATTGTAATAATTATGGTGTAATGCATTATGGTCACAGCTAAGTGTTGGGCTTGGTGGTCTAGTAGTAAAGTGCATGCCTGAAAACCTAATGGTTGGAGGATCCAACTGTGGTCAGACCTTGAAAGTTTTTAGTTTCCATCTACCCTAGCTTTCACCTCTCAGTGATTTGGAGCTATTCCAGAAATGACAGATGGTTTGGATTGTATATTAAATTGTAAGTCCTCTTTCTCCAGGAAGATTACTGTGGTAGGTTATGGGCACACAGGTTGCCAAATGGGCATCCTATTGAAAGACTTGCACCAGGTGGTTGAATATCCCTCTTGCAGGCTCCCAGCCATTCATAGCATAAAACTATTATTATTATTATTATTATTATTATTATTATTACTGATAGAGTCTCACAATTTATTTTCACAATATGAAGTCTTAACCAGTTCCATTTCACCATTAAAAACAACCTGAATAAACAGGTTATTATTAATGTGCACTGACAGTAAGTGAATCAAATTTGAATGTTCATTTGGGAGAAACAATTAATGAAGTATTGGTTGACAGTGATGGTAACCCAGATTAAAAAACAGGAAGTGATAATCTTATGAATTCAAAACAGAAAATTGATTATGTTGATGATAAAACAGAGTATATACAAACACAAACAAATGAAGATGTGTTAAGTATTTAAACAAAAGTCATATCACAATGATTCCTACTTTTATGGTACAGGAAACTGCTTTAGATGGAGGAAAGCACAAACACTAACTAATGTCAGAGCAAGACGACATAACACTACATAGCAGATTCCTGGCCTTAGACTTAGGGCTAATCCTTTTGTGTAGCAATCATGATACTGGACAAGTATGGGGTCTACTTTTTAATGTAGACATTTTAGACGAGATACTACAGGGTCAAACAATGAAAGCAGTAAAATTAGAGTCATCTAAAAAAAAATTATCTTTGGTACATGTTACTGATATTCTTAAAGTGAAAGTTTTTTTGGGCTTGCTTGTTTCCACAGCAGTCTCCACATATGATAACAAATCCTAGATAATCTTTCTCAGTGGATGGAACCAGATGTAATAATTTCCAGCAGTAGTTTAAGAAAAGGTTTTTCTTGATATCAACATTTGGGAACCCAGATGATAGTGAAGATAGAGAAAAAGAAGATGTGACTGCTGCAGTGTCAAGCATTTGTAACGAATTTATTGTGAACTTTCAGCAGTGTTGCGCTCCAGGCTGTTCTCTGTGTATTGATAAAACACTTGTACCTATCTGATGTTGATACAGATTTTGAATGTACATGCCAAGAAAATCTGTGCAGTATGGGTTAAAGATTGTGTGTATGACAGACCCAGAAGCAGTAATTATATTACACCCACATTGTGGTCCCTAAAAAATTTGAAAGTTAACATAACAATGTGAATTTATCGTTGAAATTTTGTAGCAATTTTGTTTTTGTTTCTGATTCTTGGTTGTTAATGAAAAACTGGCATAGCCTAAGATTAATAATTACAGGTTTTCTTTCCAGATTTCTGAGAATCATAGTTATTCCCACTTTTTTGGAACTTGACGTGCACATTTTCTACACCTTCCTCTTGGTTGCTCATATTTTACACTGTTATTTTGCTTTCATATGTTTGAAAATACATGTTGTAATAAGCTCAGATCATCAGTTAATCAACTAATAACTTAAGACAATATTATATAATTCAATAGTAAATTTATGAAGCCTGACAGATAACATGATACCAGTTATGTTATAAAGTATGGCACCATTGTGCATTTTTTTTTCAGAACAGGTGGCTTACAATGACATATTTATAAAACCAAATTAAATTTCATAATCTTATGCAGTGTATTCTTTGTTACAGAACTGGAGACTTACGGTTACAAGGTGGATGAATTACCGGTACCTGAAGAGAATGATTTTGACAGTTAATGATGCATGCCTACTAGTTATATTAAATAAAGATTTGTTGTTTACAAAACAGGAGCTGCACTTTGCTTTTGTACCATATAGTGCTATGCCTGTATGGTTTTTGCATGTACAGTAAATACCATTCTCACTGCAGGTATAAACACCACAAGTGTGTATATTTTATTCTGTACTATAAAAGAATGAACACTATATCAAATAATTCCCAGTGGCATAGTATTGTGATGGCTGAGTATATTCTTCATTCTGACCAATAAACTATTAGTCATATGTGCCATAAAAAGTACTAGAAAGTGAACGCAAAGTGAGGATGCAGTGGTGGAATGAAAATTATGTAAAACGGGTTTTTTTGCTGATGATTAAAGGAATGGACAACATTTCTGCAAGTATTTTTTTAACTCAGAAAAGAGGACAACAAAAGATGAGCCAGAAAAAAGATAAACTCATATTTGAAAAGAAATTCCTGTTGGATGGAAAGGGAATTCAAAGATTAGGGAATGTGCTATATTTAAAGCCCACAAAATTACCTTCCTATTACAATATCTTCATGTGTTGCTTTTATTGATCACCTTTTATTTCTACTTCTTTAAAACGTCTCTCAGTTCTAAGTGTCTTCTCCCTTTTATTACACCTTCTACATTTTTTTCACTTCTCCTCCACTCCAATTTACTGGCAAAAAACCCAAAAGTTGAAACATTTATTTTGTCTGGTACAAGTGTTGTCTTTACTTCCATGTGTTTATTCCTGTTGATCAGTAGCTTCTTTTCTTTATTTCTACTTTTTTTCAACTCCTAAAAATATTTATTACAATCTAATTAGAGTCAAGGGATATTTCAGACCAATTTGTTTTTTTAAAATCCTATGTTCATACATCCACAACTTACCATTATATCAGAGATATTATATGGAAATAAGTGCCATATTTGGTAATCTAGTTTACCAGTCCTATGTTACACAGATATGTAATTGTCAATTTATTTCTGCAAAACTTCTACACTAAGAAATTTAAGTTGATAAAGATCAAAAATGAAAACACCAGGATGAAATATCAACAATATAAGGAAAATTATAGATTGCTTCTCACTATAAAGATGACACACTGAGTTGCAGACAGGCAGATGAAAAGACTGTTATATGTGTAGCTTTTGGCCAATGCCTTCTTTAGAAAAGGAGACACACATACATTCACTCACACCAGCAAGCACACCTCACCATACATGACAATCATCTCTGGCAGCTTGGATCAGTGCTGCTGCAGACGGTGGTCGTGTGTGTGAAGTGTGCTTACTTGTATATTTTCTTTTCTAGAGAAGGCTCTGGCCAAAAGCTAAATGTGTAACTGTCTGTTTGTTGTGACTGTCTGCAACTCAAGTTAATGAAAGTCTTATTTATTATCAAAACCTGACAGAAATCAAAAAACATTAATTGCAGACCTTGCATTTATGGATGACTGGTAACTATATTTTATTGTTTTACAAAACTTGATTATTACGAATGTTCTGACTAGTTGTACTACAAAGCCAAAGAAAATGGGTATGCATTTGTTACCATGATCTAAAAGGAATATGAATATTTGTACTCATTATACTGTGTTGGAAAGACACATAGACCAATTGGACCTTTTGAGCCATCACTGCAGTTCTTTATACAGCATTTCCTCATCAGCATTCCTTTCACCCCAAACAGAGAATTACATGCTACAATTCACAGAGGTACAAAATCCATTTAATATAAGCAGCTTATGATTTACTGCATCTTTTTTTAGATGAGGAATATGAGTTCTTTTATCTATCTGTTGTTTATTCATTGTTAGGTAACTGCAGCCAGCAAGAAAATTAATATTACAGTTCTCTTCCTTAAACAGAATGTTATTCCTACACTTATTTTCAACTCAAATTTGTATTACAATTTACAAAAAATATTATTTCATATTAACCTTTGATAATCAGTGAACTATAAGTATCACTCCACATGAATGTGTAACATGAGGTACAAAAACATCTCCATCATGTGGCAGAGTATATGTTGTACTAATATCTGTAAGTAGACTCCTATATAAGCTTGAATAATAGCTCTTCCATTTGTGTGTTATATTCATCTAGTTGGTGGTTTTTGTTCTCAGTGTGCTGTTAAAATGTGCTTGCATTTCCTAAATCAAAGAAATATAAAATATATGTGGTAATAATTGATATACATGTAACTTTAACAGAATAGCTGTCCAAGCTATATACAGTGACACTACAGTATTTTTGGACTTGTTATTTTTACTCTGTGTGTATTTATAATATGTATATAAATGCTGTATATTGTAATTTAGGTTAAAGTGATGGGTGCTGGATTAAGAAAGCAACTCACTTTTATAATATATGCCTGCATCAGTGCTTACTGTGAGCTTGTGAAATGCTTAGCATATGACAGCTATTGTTTATATTTGTAGGAAGTTAAATAGCAATGTCTCACAACAAACTCATCTAACTGATAAATGGATGATGAGCTGTGAGTCAAACATTCCTAGTTAATATTCTCAAGTGCTTTGGAATGTCAAATGTCTGTGATGCAACTGTGGTATTGACCACAAATTTCAATGTAAAATATTTACTCACTTAAGTGTATGTGATAAGTACATATGAAAGCATGGTTTCAGCATTGATATAACGCACATAACATATAACCAATACTGTGTTTCAAACTCTTGTCAGTAATATTAGCCTCTGTCTTCTAGAAAGATCTTAACACGTCTTTCTCCTGACTCGCTTACTTTTTATACTTCATATGAGTATTCACAATACTTTCATTCATTCTATGAGACTCTGACATCATGTAACCTTCCGTTGCAGTTGGTTTTATAAGCTAACAATATTATTTTTGTATATAGACATCACTTTAATACTGTTCATATGAATAAAACATAATGGAAAATCAGTTTTAGGCTCTCATTTAACCATTTTCACTTTTTTTCACAGATAAATTATGCAAAGTTCATAAGAGTTACTAATCTAGAGAATTTTTCAGGACTGCAAATGAATTCAATAAGATTTCAACAACTTATCTCTATTTGTGAAACAACTTGTAGGTGAGGCTGAAATAATCACCTGTCAAAATGGTATCACAGTCTGCCATAGTAGAACTTAATAGCAGTACTCATATGTCACTATACTCAGGTTCCAAGCAGGCCCAGTTGTGATACAATCCATCCAAATAACAACTGGTGTAGTTCTGAGTCAGTGTCAACAAATCAATCATCAATGGATGGCGATCAACACATAAGCTATTGGACGGAGAGAGATGGACCTGTGACTGCTTGGTCTTGAATTCGCAACCTGCTGGGTGGAGACGCTGTTTGATTACTGTTCACAGTGACCTTGTGAAACATAGGCATAACAAGGCAAATCATTATTAAGGTGTCAGCATTGATTCATCTGGTAAGATTACATGATCTCTCCCCCCCCCCCCCCCCCCTCGAATATGCCAAAAACAACAAGGCTGATATGAGGGAACAGGCAGAGGGCTGGTGCTGGACACAAAGTTCAGGCTGTTACCTGTGGCACATCAATGCCAGGCCCCAGAGGAGAAGTGAAGGAGCAGGAGCTGGCTTCTCATGTTGATCTCTTAGAAAAACCAGAGACTCCTCCAATGCAGGGAAGGGGATCTCCAGGGTCAAGCATGAAGGAGATGAAAGGACCAAATGCCCATCATCCTCAGTAAGATGCTGGAGACCATTGAGATCATGGATGTAAGAGGTCTATCCAAGATGCTGTAACCAAAGCTGATTCCAACATCATAACCAATACACAGCCTTTTTGCACCAAAATTGACCACCAGATCCAACCATCGGTCTAGCCAAAGGGAGGTACCCAGATGGTACTGCACACATGAATAGGCATTGCTTCTTTCACTTAAACAGGTGGCAGGAGTAAAGGCAGAGCATCATCCAGCAGGGCAGCCCATGCATTAACTCCACCACACTGTGTGCACTGATGGGCACCATTCTGCAAGAAGCTAGGAAAGCAGTACGATCAAATTTGCTTGTGACTCTCTTCATAGATTTTGAGATTTGTGTATTAAAGGTGCAGACAGAATATTCTACCAGACCATTGAAGGCAGGATGAAACAGAGGAGTTGTGACATGTTTGATGCTGTTACAGATGTAGAGCCACTGGAAGGCAGCCACCATAAATTATGGCCCAATATCTGTGAGTAAGGTGTTGGGGAAACCTTCAACAGAAAAAAATTTTCTCCTGGGCCTTGTTATCACCAGTAGTAGGACTAGTAATAGTAGTAGTAGTAGTAGTAGTAGTAGTAATAGCAGAAATTGTCATCTGCTGCAATTTATAACATAGGGAAAATTGGGAAAAGAGTCAACAAGGATGAGCAATATGGGTTCCAAGAAAAGTCCAGCAGAATCAGCTGAGTGGATTCCAGTGAAGGGGAATATGATTGCAAATGTGCTAGCTGCTGTGTGTGACAGGCAAAATAACTGTGCACCACCCATGTTGCATTATTGTCAATTCACAGACAGTACAACAATGGCAAGCAAGCTGTTTCATATGGAAGGCCCCTCCCCCCTGCCACTGAGACTGATAGAGAAGCTGCAGAACTAGTTGCTGCAGAGCTGCAGGCACCACCACTTGACAGTTATCATTCTCTGGCATCTGCAGCAGCATGCCTTAATGAATCTTGAGCTGATGGAACTGGATGACAAAATAGTGGAGACCTGGTGATACTGCTGCTTGCAGTTTTGTTGGCCATCCTGCTCAGACATGCTGGAAAACACTCTGCAATTGGGGATCCTGCTGGGATGCTGCTGAGATAGCTCTACTGTCTATTAGAAAGTCCTTAAAAGACTGCTCAACCTGTGAGTCAGTCTGTAAACATATGGTTTCCAATGTAGTGAGTTACAAGTCTGGATCAATAAAGTATCTGCATTAGAATGTTAATGGGATGGGCAATAATGTATGGAGTGTTAGTAACTAGTAAGTAAAAACCCCAATGGTGAAAACAGTGAGATATTCTTGCTGGGAGCTTACTCTTGGGCCCAAACAAAGAGAGTAAAGACTTGTGGTTGGTAACCAAAGGAAACTTATTTTCATAAGGGAAAATGTGAAATGTATGCATTTCAATAATTATAGCCAGCACTTTCTTCTCTATTTGCAAATAACATTAATGAGATTGATTTAAGGTTTTGAAAACAAAAGTTGAAGGCATTTCAGAACAATCTGGGAACTTATGGGGAAGGATTGTGCCAACGTCACAAGGAGAGTCATCCACCATTGCCAAAACCATTATCAGCTGATGCTGATACATCTCTAAACAAGGTGCTGACTGTAGGCGACTTTTCGAAATTTGAAATGCCTACTGACAAGCCATGGACCATTGAAAAGGAAAGGGTGAAAATGATTCAAAAAACAGACAGTGGAAGCTTCCTGATGAATAAACTGGGCATAATAGGTAATCTTGTTGAGAAACACCTGGCAGACATTCACAGATTTGGGGAAGGGAACATTTTTGATTACCTCAACTCGTAGTACTGTGTGGGATGTAACCCCTCCTTATTAAGGATCTATCCTAGATATATGATGGAAAATTGAAAAAAAATTAGCATTTACAAAAACTGAATTTAAGACCCTTTTCAGATTGAGCCATGAAAACCCAGAAACCCAATGCAAATTGCATAGATGTTACTCATTTGTATGGCCTGTAACCACGATGCCATTAAGTTAGTTACTGCACTGGCATTGGCTATCAGTTTTTCTAAAAACTGCTTGAAAGGTTCCTGGTTGTTCTAAAAATCTTTGGAAAATAGAAGGTTCACTCTTGACTCCCAACACTGATCTATTATTCTGATAAATTTCAAAAGGCATAGCAAATACTACGATTTTCCTCAGCTTTTAAGCCAACTGAAGGTAGGAATAAATGTCTGCCAGCTTACTTCTGAAAGGAACTGGTCACTACTTAATATTAAAAATAGTTCATCAGGTGATGGGTAGGGGTGTGAACTCACTTCTGTTTGGACATTGACAGCATGTTTAAGGTCACCATACAGGCCCCATTTACACATGACCACTAAGGACGAGACCCATTGACTAAAGGGAATGTGTGACAGAACTTGTTGTTGTTCCAAATTCTCTAATTCCTATGGGACCAATAGCGGCTTTAAAAAAACACAGCACTGTGCAAAGTTCTAAAGCAATGTGTGCCTGGAAGTTCAAAGGTGTTCCTAGACCAGACTTAAATAACAGCACAGATTGAGAATGTAATATGTCAGTTTCTTCACACAGCACTGAAGGCTGGGTAGTATTAATCACACAGCTGCATAGGCATCAAATCCAAAAGAATTTTCTACAGAAGGATCTGCAAGAAAAGGCAGTGTCCTGTTCACTTTATAATCTCCACAGAGAGCTTCATTTGGCCTAACAACAGAATTTCATAATGCCCATAGGCCCACAGTTTGGAATACATGTTGTCCAAAGGCAAAGCGCCAATATTAAAACATGTTTTTATTTGATTTTAGAGACAGATAAATCTATATGAAATAAGAATGTAAATGTACATTCCTGATTTCCACATGCAGCTATATTTTTTGTGGAATCACTGTACAATCATTTCCTGTAATGTTGTTGAATTAGACTGTAGAAACAAGTGGCTTGGTGCCTGTCAGCCTCTGGCATAGTTCTGCCATGTGTTCCTTGCAGACACACTGTTGATACTTGGTGCCATAATGAGGACTATCCTGATGTAGATGCAAAGTCCTGACCAGGACAACTAGGCAGTAACTGAGAATGTCGTGCCCGACATCTCTGAATCCCATGAGGCAGAGTAGAAGAAGCCTAACAGGACATGAAAGCATGAGACATGTTACCATATTAAAATGAGAAGGAATGTTCAGCAGCAGTTTGTGGTCCTGGTATGTGTGTTTGGAAGACTGAAACGTTAAAAATATTCGTTGTAATTATGAAATGGAGGAAACTGTCAAAGAATCAACTTCCCAAGTGTCCGTGTAATAACATGGGACACTTAAGCAGAGAACATACTGAATATTGGAACCGGAAGCTGAGTGCTAATTTAGAAACCTCAGACAAAGATACAGTCAACTGCTAGCAGACATAATAGTAAATACAAGCTGTTTCAATCATTTCATGGTTTCAAGTTTGTGTTATACCAATAACAAAGTCCCTGAAAAATATAAGATAGAATTAGATAAGAGGGTAGTGCACACTATTCACAAGGAAAGCCCAACAGTTTGTAGTGTAATTTAACAAGACAAGACAAACTATTCTGTTACTGATCTCGAAAATAACACTACAATTCAGGCAAACAGCAATGAGGAAACAGAAATCAGGATGTCCTAATTCATACTACGAATCACACTGAACTTCAAAGTGTACACAAAAAAAAGGGTTCACAGAAATGCGACTGTCCAATGTTTAATGAAGATTCACAGCTATATGGCACAAATTCTGAAAGTTGTAACAATGCACAGCCCCAGTGTGACAAAATACGAAAAAGTAACATAATGTTTATTGTCTTTGCCGACAGTCATGGTTGTAGGATTGCTACATGGATCAGTGACAGAATATCTGAGAAAGCAACAGCATTTGTTAAGCCTGGTGCTCCCATGTCTGAAATAGGAAATCTCGTCCCCCTGTCTGAAGTTGGAAAATTAACTCATTATGATTTTATTGTGTTTTTTGGAGAAGCAAGTGATGTACTTACAAATGAAACTCCAAAAGCTACTGATGAATTAAAGAAGTGTTTAGGACACTTGACTCATACAAATTTCCTGTTAATGACTGTTCCATACAGATATGACCTACCACCATGATCGTGTGTAAACAGAGAGATAAGTGCTGCAAACGTGTTACTCTCAAAAATGTTCACACAATATGAAAACAGAAAAGCCATTGATCTGAGTGGTATAGGACATAGATTCCATACTAGACATGGACTACACCTAAATGGGCTAGGGAAGCAGCTTGTTGTGAAAAAAATAAACATATGTGTTGTCAAGAAATTGGAGATAAGACATACAGCATCAAAGAAAACTGATACATCATCACATCTTCTCTGTTTGCGAAAAAAGCAGTCAACTCCCTGTTATGCAGAAGTGGTGCACAGCACATTGGAAGACAAGGAGCAGACTCCATCAATGCAGAAGAAGACTCCAGGCTCCCACAATGATGGTTCTTTTATGGACAGATCCTTACCAAGCAAGAATGAGGTCAGTGATATAATAAAACTGCCCTTAGGAATCTCAAATGTTACTGTAAATCCTGGTACTGGTAATCAAATAAATTACAGCAACAAACATCTTTCTTAGAATGAAATGAACACCCTTAGCTGCTTACAGGCGTTGCCATACATAAACGGGGCAGATGAAAATGTGTGCCCCGACCAGGACGGGGCACTACGAATGTAGTGCGGTACAATACGTTGAGAATGTGTGTTTCGCGGGAGTCATGCCACAGATAAATCCCTGCAGCTGCGTTATCCTCTGTGTTCTCGGTGGCTCAGATGGATAGAGCATCTGCCATGTAAGCAGGAGATTCTGAGTTCGAGTCCCGGTCGGGGCACACATTTTCATCCGTCCCCGTTGACGTATGTCAACGCCTGTAAGCAGCTAAGGGTGTTCATTTCATTGTAATTTCATTCTAACGAGCTGCATGGTCACTGATGGTATCTGTTCTTTCAGACATGTCCAAAAGAACAGATACCATCTTAGTATAAACATCTTTCTGTTTGCCATCAAAATATTCAGTCAATAACAAACAAAGTTTTAGATGTAAAGATCTTACTAAATACGGAACTTAAGTTTATTAATGTTCTGTGCATTACAGAACACTGGCTAAATAATGACCAAATTTACTTTTCTTCTATACCAGGATACACACTAGCAAATTATTTCTCTAGAAATAGCTATAAAAATGGAGTTACAGCAATTTTTATCAAGCCTGGGTTAAAATATAAATCAATAAATAAGTTTCAACATCTCAGTGTAGAAAGAGACATTGAGCTAGTACTCATTGAAGTCAGTGAAGCAAATACAGTTTAGCATGTATTTATCGCTCCCCAATTGGAAATTTTGGCTCATTTCTAAGTAAGACTGAATATGTACTAAAAAGGCTTCATCTATACAAAAAACCAATAGTACTTTGTGGGGACTTCAACACTGATTTTCTTGGAACCAGCAAAAGAAAACAACTATTGCTCAACCTCACAGATACTTCCAAGTAAAAACAGACTATAACAATCCCAACAAGAATCACAAAAACTACTGCTACTTATTGGATCAGATATTTGTGAATATAAATTGTACTGCAAAATGTATAAGTACAAGCCTTAGTGATCACAAAGTTCAAGTTGTTATCATCCAAAGCCACTTAATGTCCAACCTAAACTATAAAAGAATTATAACAAGACAGTTTAATACACACAATATAGAAACATTCAACTCCCTGTCATTTGGAGAAAGAAGAGAAGAAGTTTTGCAAACAGATGACACCAACAAAAAGTCTGAGAAATTCTCTAGCATCTTCATTGATTACTTTGAAATTACTTTCCCTCGCAAAACACTAGAAATAAGAGGCACAACTAAAAAATCAAAGCTATGGACAACAACAGGGATCAAAATATCAAGTGTGTGGTAAAGAGAATTACTCAAATACAGGGTAAACAATAACATACCCCCTCCTCTAAACAGTTACATACAGGAATACATTCAAATCTACAGAAGAGTGATACAACAGGCAAAAAAGTATAACTGATCTCCAACACATAGCAAATCTTTTTAAATGTTACTTTGCAGAGATCAAAAATGATTTAATAGTCCGTGACAAAACAGATACTAAAAAGAAAAACAAAGTGCATTCATGTTCCTCTTCAATCTACACTGATGGAACAATCCCAGATGAAATCATCAGTGCTGCATCAGCGCATAGGAAAATGTCATCAGGGATTGATTACATCATAAAGCAATGTACTAAAAACATTTCACTTACTCTTGCAGATAAATTCATCTTTTCTGACAGGCACATTTCCAGACAGTTTAAAAATGGCTCTAAAGTGGACCCTGTCCATAAGAAACGAAACAATACAAATATAGAAAACCATAGACCAGTTTCATTATTACCAGGCTTCAGTAAAATCGTAGAAACAGTAATGTATAATAGGTTAATGAGATTCTTAGAGAAAAACAAAATTCTCACTGATTCTCAACTTGGATTCAGGAAAAATAAATCAACAACCAGTGCAATCTATGATTTTATAGAAAATGCCCTGCAAGCAATAGCCAAAAACAGAGCCACTGGCATTTTTTTAGACTTGAGTAAAGCCTTTGACATACTGGACCACAACATACTGTTGAAGAGCTCCAAGTATATGGCAGTAGAGGCACTATACTAAAATGGTACACATTGTACTTGACGAACAGGAAACAAAAAATACAAATAAAACATGAACTAAAGGAAAACACCAGGACATGCTTCTCATACGCAGAAGTTCTAAATTAAGGAGTCCCTCAGGGACCCATTCTTGAGCCAATCCTCTTTCTCCTGTATATAAATGATCTAGACCTGACAAACAAACACTTCTTTTGCAGATGACACAAGCATCCCAATTACAGGAAATATCTCAAGTCAGCTTCAAAAAGCTGTTAATAAGACTACAGAACTGCTAAATAGATGGTTTGGTGAAATAAACTTATGATAAACACCACAAAAACAACATTCCTAAATTTCTGTTTAAAAGGTGATGCATGCTGCACCAGTGTGACAAACTCCACAAAATTTCATCTTCTCCAGAAGCAAAGTTTCTAGGCTTATGGCTTCAAAATAACTTCAGATGGCACACACATATGAACAAAATTAATGGAACACTAAATAAAATATGTTACAGTCTGCATTTACTGTATGTCAGAGCAAATTATAGCAATGTCCGAACTGCCTACTTAGCCCAATTCCACAGCATCCTACTGTACAGAATTGTATTCTGGGGTAATACACCACCTAGTTCAGTCATCTTCTTAACTCAAAAAAGAACTGTAAGAGCAATGCAACATGCTCGACAGACAGATTCTTGCAAACCCCTCTTTCAATAGTCATCAATTCTCCCTCCTCCCTGTGCGTATATACTAGAAAACTGTAAATATACTAGAAAGAATTTAAAAGATGTAAATGAAAATTTTAATATCCATGAACATGATACAAGACAAAAGGAAAAGTTTCATGTCCAGTCAAAAAGGACATCAGTTTATGAAACCTCCACAGTAAACAGCACTATACAAATTTACAATAATCTTCCACATAAAGTAAAAGACATACCATCATTCTTACTCTTTTGTAAAACCCTAAGGCCATTGCAGCTACTGCAAGAACCTTTGTGGATAAAGTTTTCGTTTGGTAAGTCACATCATCTTTGTTTTTAGATATATTTTTCCCACGTGGAATATTTCCCTATATATATATATATATATATATATATATATATATATATATATATATATATATATATATATATATATATATATATATATATATAAAAAGAAAGATGATGAGACTTACCAAACAAAAGCGCTGGCAGGTCGATAGACACACAAACAAACACAAACATACACACAAAATCTAGCTTTCGCAACCAACGGTTGCCTCGTCAGGAAAGAGGGAAGGAGAAGGAAAGACAAAAGGATATGGGTTTTAAGGGAGAGGGTAAGGAGTCATTCCAATCCCGGGAGCGGAAAGACTTACCTTAGGGGGAAAAAAGGACAGGTGTACACTCGCGCACACACACACATATCCATCCATACATACAAGATACAAGCAGACATTTGTAAAGGCAAAGAGTTTGAGCAGAGATGTCAGTCGGGATGGAAGTATAGAGGCAAAGATGATGTTGAAAGACAGGTGAGGTATGAGCGGCGGCAGATTGAAATTAGGAATTAGCGGAGATTGAGGCCTGGCGGATAGCGAGAAGAGAGGGTATGCTGAAGGGCAAGTTCCCATCTCCGGAGTTCTGACAGGTTGGTGTTAGTGGGAAGTATCCAGATAACCCGGACGGTGTAACACTGTGCCAAGATGTGCTGGCCGTGCACCAAGGCATGTTTAGCCACAGGGTGATCCTCATTACCAACAAACACTGTCTGCCTGTGTCCATTCATGCGAATGGACAGTTTGTTGCTGGTCATTCCCACATAGAACGCTTCACAGTGTAGGCAGGTCAGTTGGTAAATCACGTGGGTGCTTTCACACGTGGCTCTGCCTTTGATCGTGTACACCTTCCGGGTTACAGGACTGGAATAGGTGGTGGTGGGAGGGTGCATGGGACAGGTTTTACACCGGGGACGGTTACAGGGGTAGGAGCCAGAGGGTAGGGAAGGTGGTTTGGGGATTTCATAGGCATGAACTAAGAGGTTACGAAGGTTGGGTGGACGGCGGAAAGACACTCTTGGTGGAGTGGGGAGGATTTCATGAAGGATGGATCTCATTTCAGGGCAGGATTTGAGGAAGTCGTATCCCTGCTAGAGAGCCACATTCAGAATCTGATCCAGTCCCGGAAAGTATCCTGTCACAAGTGGGGCACTTTTGGGGTTTTTCTGTGGAGGGTTCCGGGTTTGAGGAGATGAGGAAGTGGCTCTGGTTATTTGCTTCTGTACAAGGTCGGGAGGGTAGTTACGGGATGCAAAAGCTGTTTTCAGGTTGTTGGTGTAATGGTTCAAGGATTCCGGACTGGAGCAGATTCGTTTGCCACGAAGACCTAGGCTGTAGGGAAGGGACCGTTTGATGTGGAATGGGTGGCAGCTGTCATAATGGAGGTACTGTTGCTTGTTGGTGGGTTTGATGTGGACGGACGTGTGAAGCTGGCCATTGGACAGGTGGAGGTCAACGTCAAGGAAAGTGGCATGGGATTTAGAGTAGGACCAGGTGAATCCGATGGAACCAAAGGAGTTGAGGTTGGAGAGGAAATTCTGGAGTTCTTCTTCACTGTGAGACCAGATCATGAAAATGTCATCAATAAATCTGTACCAAACTTTGGGTTGGCAGGCCTGGGTAACCAAGAAGGTTTCCTCTAAGCGACCCATGAATAGGTTGGCGTACGAGGGGGCCATCCTGGTACCCATGGCTGTTCCCTTTAATTGTTGGTATGTGTGGCCTTCAAAAGTGAAGAAGTTGTGGGTCAGGATGAAGCTGGCTAAGGTAATGAGGAAAGAGGTTTTAGGTAGGGCGGCAGGTGATCGGCGTGAAAGGAAGTGCTCCATCGCAGCGAGGCCCTGGACATGCGGAATATTTGTGTATAAGGAAGTGGCATCAATGGTTACAAGGATGGTTTCCGGGGGTAACAGACTGGGTAGGGATTCCAGGCGTTCGAGAAAGTGGTTGGTGTCTTTGATGAAGGATGGGAGACTGCATGTAATGGGTTGAAGGTGTTGATCTACGTAGGCAGAGATGCGTTCTGTGGGGGCTTGGTAACCAGCTACAATGGGACGGCCGGAATGATTGGGTTTGTGAATTTTGGGAAGAAGGTAGAAGGTAGGGGTGCGGGGTGTTGGTGGGGTCAGGAGGTTTTTTTTTTCCGCTTTCAACACTACCGCTGCTATAAAATCCACCGTTTCCAGTTCACAAACAGTTTCTTTCAGCTATTAAACAACCTTTTCGGCTAGTTTTAATATATTTTGCTTTATTTCCAGTTCCGTTTTTCTCACATCATCGATCATTTTTATCCGCTTCCCACAGGTTTTAACGTCATTATTTCTTCATCAGACAATTGCTAGCTTCATTTCCATAATCTGCCACCACCAAACCACCCTTTTAATACATCCTCACGTAGTTTTTTCGAAATTTTCCCGTATTTCTCCACCCTTTAACGTGTTTTGGCGGCACTAACCTTTATGCACATCATTATCTACCTACACAAGTTCACCACAGGATCAACATAGCCCAGCTATAACCAACCCTTTTTCGCCTTTTTTCACACCAGATCTCCATTTGCTTTCTAGTTTTACCTTTATCTCTCCCCATATATTTTTATATTTATTTTCATTTTCATTTCAGCCTCGTGTTCCACTTTCCACCTTCTAGTACCATGTCACCCTCACAACACCTCCACAACGACCCCATTAACTTTTATTTACATTCCCTCCGCAAACATGCCTTCGCCCTAGCCAGATTACACTCCCATATTTTATTTTCTCAGGCTTGTCTGACATTTGGCATCACCCCCAAAGGCCTCACACTTAAAGTTCCCATCTCCGGCTGCAACCCTTCTTTCCATCAGTCCCTATACCAGTTCCAAACCGAACAATCCATTGCCCTCACCCACCTAATCCTTCACCTACACATCCACTCAGCCAATCAACACACCCATCAACTCCTGTCCCTAATAAAAGTCCTCAATCTTTCCTCTCCCACATTCACACCGGTTGTTCAGAGCATCCTCCTACAGGCCAACCGCAAATTAGAAAAGCATGCCACCCTCCACCTTAAAAAACTATCCAATCTCCTGGTTTCCCACCTCCGGAAAGGCAACTCACTCACCCTTCACAACCTTTCCAGCAAACCTCAACCTCCTCTCATTGCACACAAACCCAGTCTCTCCCATCTACTCAATCTCCCACTTCCAGCTCCACTCCCTCCAAAACCTCAAAATTCCAATCAACACACTCTGGAACCACAACACCCCAATTCAGTAGTTAACCTCTCCTCCAAACCTCTCTCCCAATCCGAAACCTCTGTCCTATCCAAAGGCCTCACCTTCAGCCCCACTCCCAGATTTAACCAAACAGCCCTCGTCAAAGATTTACTGTCCTACACCCGTACTCTCTGCTGGAAATATCACTTTGCCACGAAGAAAAATGATCCTAATCCTACTCCTAATGATCCAACTCCCCAAGATACTATCCAAATTGAACCATGCCTGGAACAGTTCCGTCCTCCGTCACAGCGGGACCCACCTCCTCTTCCTCAAAATCACCCTCTCCAAACCTTCCAGGAATTTCTGACTTCCAGCCTTGCCTCTCAATCCTTCTTAAAAAACCTCAATCCTACTCCCAACATCACCACTGCTGAAGCCCAAGCTATGCGTGATCTGAAGGCTGACCAATCCATCGTCATTCTTCCGGCGGACAAGGGTTCCACGACTGTGGTACTTGATCGTCGGGAGTATGTGGCTGAGGGACTGCGTCAGCTTTCAGACAACACCACTTACAAAGTTTGCCATGGTAATCCCATTCCTGATGTCCAGGCGGAGCTTCAAGGAATCCTCAGAACCTTAGGCCCCCTACAAAACCTTTCACCTGACTCCATCAACCTCCTGACCCCACCAACACCCCGCACCCCTACCTTCTACCTTCTTCCCAAAATTCACAAACCCAATCATCCCGGCCGTCCCATTGTAGCTGGTTACCAAGCCCCCACAGAACGCATCTCTGCCTACGTAGATCAACACCTTCAACCCATTACATGCAGTCTCCCATCCTTCATCAAAGACACCAACCACTTTCTCGAACGCCTGGAATCCCTACCCAGTCTGTTACCCCCGGAAACCATCCTTGTAACCATTGATGCCACTTCCTTATACACAAATATTCCGCATGTCCAGGGCCTCGCTGCGATGGAGCACTTCCTTTCACGCCGATCACCTGCCGCCCTACCTAAAACCTCTTTCCTCATTACCTTAGCCAGCTTCATCCTGACCCACAACTTCTTCACTTTTGAAGGCCACACATACCAACAATTAAAGGGAACAGCCATGGGTACCAGGATGGCCCCCTCGTACGCCAACCTATTCATGGGTCGCTTAGAGGAAGCCTTCTTGGTTACCCAGGCCTGCCAACCCAAAGTTTGGTACAGATTTATTGATGACATTTTCATGATCTGGTCTCACAGTGAAGAAGAACTCCAGAATTTCCTCTCCAACCTCAACTCCTTTGGTTCCATTGGATTCACCTGGTCCTACTCTAAATCCCTTGCCACTTTCCTTGACGTTGACCTCCACCTGTCCAATGGCCAGCTTCACACGTCTGTCCACATCAAACCCACCAACAAGCAACAGTACCTCCATTATGACAGCTGCCACCCATTCCACATCAAACGGTCCCTTCCCTACAGCCTAGGTCTTCGTGGCAAACGAATCTGCTCCAGTCCGGAATCCTTGAACCATTACACCAACAACCTGAAAACAGCTTTTGCATCCCGTAACTACCCTCCCGACCTTGTACAGAAGCAAATAACCAGAGCCACTTCCTCATCTCCTCAAACCCGGAACCCTCCACAGAAGAACCCCAAAAGTGCCCCACTTGTGACAGGATACTTTCCGGGACTGGATCAGATTCTGAATGTGGCTCTCCAGCAGGGATACGACTTCCTCAAATCCTGCCCTGAAATGAGATCCATCCTTCATGAAATCCTCCCCACTCCACCAAGAGTGTCTTTCCGCCATCCACCCAACCTTCGTAACCTCTTAGTTCATCCCTATGAAATCCCCAAACCACCTTCCCTACCCTCTGGCTCCTACCCCTGTAACCGTCCCCGGTGTAAAACCTGTCCCATGCACCCTCCCACCACCACCTATTCTAGTCCTGTAACCCGGAAGGTGTACATGATCAAAGGCAGAGCCACGTGTGAAAGCACCCACGTGATTTACCAACTGACCTGCCTACACTGTGAAGCGTTCTATGTGGGAATGACCAGCAACAAACTGTCCATTCACATGAATGGACACAGGCAGACAGTGTTTGTTGGTAATGAGGACCACCCTGTGGCTAAACATGCCTTGGTGCACGGCCAGCACATCTTGGCACAGTGTTACACCGTCCGGGTTATCTGGATACTTCCCACTAACACCAACCTGTCAGAACTCCGGAGATGGGAACTTGCCCTTCAGCATATCCTCTCTTCTCGCTATCCGCCAGGCCTCAATCTCCGCTAATTCCTAATTTCAATCTGCCGCCGCTCATACCTCACCTGTCTTTCAACATCATCTTTGCCTCTATACTTCCGTCCCGACTGACATCTCTGCTCAAACTCTTTGCCTTTACAAATGTCTGCTTGTGTCTTGTATGCATGGATGGATATGTGTGTGTGTGCGAGTGTATACCTGTCCTTTTTTCCCCCTAAGGTAAGTCTTTCCGCTCCCGGGATTGGAATGACTCCTTACCCTCTCCCTTAAAACCCATATCCTTTTGTCTTTCCTTCTCCTTCCCTCTTTCCTGACGAGGCAACCGTTGGTTGCGAAAGCTAGATTTTGTGTGTATGTTTGTGTTTGTTTGTGTGTCTATCGACCTGCCAGCGCTTTTGTTTGGTAAGTCTCATCATCTTTCTTTTTAAATATATTTTTCCCACGTGGAATGTTTCCCTCTATTATATATATATATATATATATATATATATATATATATATATATATATATATATATATATATATGTGGTTATAATAGAAGGAAACATCCCATGAAGGAAAAATATACCTAAAAACAAAGATGATGTGACTTACCAAATGAAAGTGCTGGCAGGTCGACAGACACACAAACGAACACAAACGTACACACAGAATTCAAGCTTTCGCAACAAACTGTTGCCTCATCAGGAAAGAGGGAAGGAGAGGGAAAGACGAAAGGATGTGGGTTTTAAGGGAGAGGGTAAGGAGGCATTCCAGTCCCGGGAGCGGAAAGACTTACCTTATGGGGAAAAAAGGACGGGTAGACACTCGCACACACACACATATCCATCCACACATATACAGACACAAGCAGACATATTGGCCTTCGAATATGTCTGCTTGTGTCTGCGTAAGTGTGGATGGATATGTGTGTGTGTGTGTGTGTGAGTGTATACCCATCCTTTTTTCCCCTAAGGTAAGTCTTTCCACTCCCGGGATTGGAATGACTCCTTAGCCTCTGCCTTAAAACACACATCCTTTCGTCTTTCCCTCTCCTTCCCTCTTTCCTGACGAAGCAGCCGTTGGTTGCGAAAGCTAGAATTTTGTGTGTATAAAAGAAAGCGCTGGCTGGTCGATAGACACACAAACAAACACAAACATACACACAAAATTCTAGCTTTCACAACCAATGGCTGCTTCGTCAGGAAAGAGGGAAGGGGAGAGAAAGACGAAAGGATGTGGTTTTTAAGGGAGAGGGTAAGGAGTCTTTCCAATCCCGGGAGCGGAAAGACTTACCTTAGGGGGGGAAAAAAGGATGGGTATACACTTGCGCACACACACACACACATATCCATCCACACATATACAGACACAAGCAGACATATTCAAAGGCAAAGAGTTTGGGCAGAGATGTCAGTCAAGGCGGAAGTGCAGAGGCAAAGATGTTGTTGAATGACAGGTGAGGTATGAGTGGCGGCAACTTGAAATTAGCGGAGATTGAGGCCTGGTGGATAACGGGAAGAGAGGATATATTGAAGGGTAAGTTCCCATCTCCGGAGTTTGGATAGGTTGGTGTTAGTGGGAAGTATCCAGATAACCCGGACGGCGTAACACTGTGCCAAGATGTGCTGGCCATGCACCAAGGCATGTTTAGCCACAGGGTGATCCTCATTACCAACAAACACTGTCTGCCTGTGTCCATTCATGCGAATGGACAGTTCATTGCTGGTCATTCCCACATAGAATGCGTCACAGTGTAGGCAGGTCAGTTGGTAAATCACGTGGGTGCTTTCACACATGGCTCTGCCTTTGATTGTGTAGACCTTCCGGGTTACAGGACTGGAGTAGGTGGTGGTGGGAGGGTGCATGGGACAGGTTTTACACCGGGGGCGGTTACAAGGGTAGGAGCCATAGGATAGGGAAGGTGGTTTGGGGATTTCATAGGGATGAACTAAGAGGTTACGAAGGTTAGGTGGACAGCGCAAAGACACTCTTGGTGGAGTGGGGAGGATTTCATGAAGGATGGATCTCATTTCAGGGCAGGATTTGAGGAAGTCGTATCCCTGCTGGAGAGCCACATTCAGAGTCTGAGCCAGTCCCGGAAATTATCCTGTCACAAGTGGGGCACTTTTGTGGTTCTTCTGTGGGAGGTTCTGGGTTTGAGGGGGTGAGGAAGTGGCTCTGGTTATTTGCTTCTGTACCAGGTCGGGAGGGTAGTTGCGGGATGCGAAAGCTGTTTTCAGGTTGTTGGTGTAATGGTTCAGGGATTCCGGACTGGAGCAGATTCATTTGCCATGAAGACCTAGGCTGTAGGGAAGGGACTGTTTGATGTGGAATGGGTGGCAGCTGTCATATGGAGGTACTGTTGCTTGTTGGTGGGTTTGATGTGGATGGCCGTGTGAAGCTGGCCATTGGACAGGTGGAGGTCAATGTCAAGGAAAGTGGCATGAGATTTGGAGTAGGACCAGGTGAATCCGATGGAACCAAAGGAGTTGTGGTTGGAGAGGAAATTCTGGAGTTCTTCTTCACTGTGAGTCCAGATCATGAAGATGTCATCAATAAATCTGTACCAAACTTTGGGTTGGCAGGCCTGGGTAACCAAGAAGGCTTCCTCTAAGCGACCCAAGAATAGGTTGGCATACGAGGGGGCCATCCTGGTACCCATGGCTGTTCCCTTTAATTGTTGATACGTCTGGCCTTCAAAAGTGAAGAAGTTGTGGGTCAGGATGAAGCTGGCTAAGGTAATGAGGAAAGAGGTTTTAGGTAGGGTGGCAGGGGATCGGCGTGAAAGGAAGTGCTCCATTGCAGCGAGGCCCTGGACGTGCGGAATATTTGTGTATAAGGAATCAATGGTTACAAGGATGGTTTCTGGGGGTAACAGATTGGGGAAGGATTCCAGGCGTTCGAGAAAGTGATTGGTGTCTTTGATGAAGGATGGGAGACTGCATGTAATGGGTTGAAGGTGTTATCTACATAGGCAGAGATACGTTCTGTGGAGGCTTGGTAACCAGCTACAATGGGGCGGCCGGGATGATTGGGTTTGTGAAATTTAGGAAGAAGGTAGAAGGTAGGGGTGCGGGGTGTCGGTGGGGTCAGGAGGTTGATGGAGTCAGGTGAAAGGTTTTAGTAGGGGGCCTAAGGTTCTGAGGATTCCTTGAAGCTCTGCCTGGACATCAGAAATGGGATTACCTTGGCAAATTTTGTATGTGGTGTTGTCTGAAAGCTGACGCAGTCCCTCAGCCACATACTCCCGACGATCAAGTACCACGGTCGTGGAACCCTTGTCTGCTGGAAGAATGACGATGGACCGGTCAGCCTTAAGATCACGCATAGCTTGGTCTTCAGCAGTGGTGATGTTGGGAGTAGGATTGAGGTTTTTTAAGAAGGATTGAGAGGCAAGGCTGGAAGTCAGAAATTCCTGGAAGGTTTGGAGAGGGTGATTTTGAGGAAGAGGAGGTGGGTCCCGCTGTGACGGAGGACGGAACTGTTCCAGGCATGGTTCAATTTGGATAGTGTCTTGGGAAGTTGGATCATTAGGAGTAGGATTAGGATCACTTTTCTTCGTGGCAAAATTATATTTCCAGCAGAGAGTACGAGTGTAGGACAGTAAATCTTTGACGAGGGCTGTTTGGTTGAATCTGGGAGTGGGGCTGAAGGTGAGGCCTTTGGATAGGACTGAGGTTTCAGATTGGGAGAGAGGTTTGTAGGAAAGGTTAACTACTGTATTAGGGTGTTGTGGTTCCAGATTGTGTTGATTGGAATTTTGAGGTTTTGGAGGGAGTGGAGCTGGAAGTGGGAGATTGAGTAGATGGGAGAGACTGGGTTTGTGTGCAATGAGAGGAGGTTGAGGTTTGCTGGAGAGGTTGTGAAGGGTGAGTGAGTTGCCTTTCCGGAGGTGGGAAACCAGGAGATTGGATAGTTTTTTGAGGTGGAGGGTGGCATGCTGTTCTAATTTGTGGTTGGCCTGTAGGAGGATGCTCTGAACAGCCAGTGTGGATGTGGGAGAGGAAAGATTGAGGACTTTTATTAAGGATAGGAGTTGACAGGTGTGTTCATTGGCTGAGTTGATGTGTAGGTGAAGGATTGGGTGGGTGAGGGCAATGGATTGTTCAGTTTGGAACTGGTATAGGGACTGATGGAAAGAAGGGTTGCAGCCAGAGATGTGAACTTTAAGTGTGAGGCCTTTGGGGGTAATGCCAAATGTCAGACAAGCCTGAGAAAATAAAATATGTGAGCGTAATATGGCTAGGGCGAAGGCATGTTTGCGGAGGGAATGTAAATAAAACTTAATGGGGTCATTGTGGGGGTGTTGTGAGGGTGACATGGTATTAGAAGGTGGAAAGCGTAACATTAGGCTGAAATGAAAATGAAAATAAAAATATATGGGGAAAGATAAAGGTGAACTAGAAAGTAACTGGAGATCTGGTGTGAAAAAAGGCGAAAAAGTGTTGGTTAAAGCTGGGCTATGTTGATCCTGTGGTGAACTTGGGTTGGTAGACAACGATGTGTACAATGGTTTGGAGGTTGTGTTGCCGCCAAAACACGTTAAAGGGTGGAGAAATTCGGGAAAATTTCGAAAAAACTTCGTGTAAATGTATTAAAAGGAGTGGTTTTGTGGTGGCAGATTATGAAAATGAGGCTAACAATTGTCTGATGAAGAAATAATGACTTTAAACCTGTGAGATGCGGATAAAAATTATCAGTGATGTGGGAAAAAACGGAAATGGAAATATAGCGAAAGTTATTAGAACTAGCCGAAATGGTTGTTTAATAGGTGAAAGGAACTGTTTGTGAACTAGAAACGGTGATGTGACTTACCAAATGAAAGTGCTGGCAGGTCGATAGACACACAAACAAACACAAACATATAGACAAAATTCAAGCTTTCGCAACCAATGGATGCTTCGTCAGGAAAGAGGGAAGGAGAGGGAAAGACGAAAGGATGTGGGTTTTAAGGGAGAGGGTAAGGAGTCATTCCAATCCCGGGAGTGGAAAGACTTACCTCAGGGGGAAAAAAGGACAGATATACACTCCCACACACACACATATCCATCCTCCGCACATACACAGACACAAGGAGACATTTTCTTGCTGAATTTTGTGTGTATGTTTGTGTGTCTGTCGACCTGCCAGCACTTTCGTTTGGTAAGTCACATCATCTTTGTTTTTAGATATATTTTTCCCACGTGGAATGTTTCCCTCTATATATATATATATATATATATATATATGTATATATATATATATATATATATATATATATATAGATGATGAGACTTACCAAACAAAAGCGCTGGCAGGTCGATAGACACACAAACAAACACAAACATACACACAAAATCTAGCTTTCGCAACCAACGGTTGCCTCGTCAGGAAAGAGGGAAGGAGAAGGAAAGACAAAAGGATATGGGTTTTAAGGGAGAGGGTAAGGAGTCATTCCAATCCCGGGAGCGGAAAGACTTACCTTAGGGGGAAAAAAGGACAGGTATACACTCGCACACACACACATATCCATCCATGCATACAAGACACAAGCACACATTTGTAAAGGCAAAGAGTTTGAGCAGAGATGTCAGTCGGGACGGAAGTATAGAGGCAAAGATGATATTGAAAGACAGGTGAGGTATGAGCGGCGGCAGATTGAAATTAGGAATTAGCGGAGATTGAGGCCTGGCGGATAGCGAGAAGAGAGGATATGCTGAAGGGCAAGTTCCCATCTCCGGAGTTCTGACAGGTTGGTGTTAGTGGGAAGTATCCAGATAACCCGGACGGTGTAACACTGTGCCAAGATGTGCTGGCCGTGCACCAAGGCATGTTTAGCCACAGGGTGATCCTCATTACCAACAAACACTGTCTGCCTGTGTCCATTCATGCGAATGGACAGTTTGTTGCTGGTCATTCCCACATAGAACGCTTCACAGTGTAGGCAGGTCAGTTGGTAAATCACGTGGGTGCTTTCACACGTGGCTCTGCCTTTGATCGTGTACACCTTCCGGGTTACAGGACTGGAATAGGTGGTGGTGGGAGGGTGCATGGGACAGGTTTTACACCGGGGACGGTTACAGGGGTAGGAGCCAGAGGGTAGGGAAGGTAGTTTTGGATTTCATAGGGATGAACTAAGAGGTTACGGAGGTTGGGTGGACGGCGGAAAGACACTCTTGGTGGAGTGGGGAGGATTTCATGAAGGATGGATCTCATTTCAGGGCAAGATTTGAGGAAGTCGTATCCCTGCTGGAGAGCCACATTCAGAATCTGATCCAGTCCCGGAAAGTATCCTGTCACAAGTGGGGCACTTTTGGGGTTCTTCTGTGGAGGGTTCCGGGTTTGAGGAGATGAGGAAGTGGCTCTGGTTATTTGCTTCTGTACAAGGTCGGGAGGGTAGTTACGGGATGCAAAAGCTGTTTTCAGGTTGTTGGTGTAGTGGTTCAAGGATTCCGGACTGGAGCAGATTCGTTTGCCACGAAGACCTAGGCTGTAGGGAAGGGACCGTTTGATGTGGAATGGGTGGCAGCTGTCATAATGGAGGTACTGTTGCTTGTTGGTGGGTTTGATGTGGACGGACGTGTGAAGCTGGACATTGGACAGGTGGAGGTCAACGTCAAGGAAAGTGGCAAGGGATTTAGAGTAGGGCCAGGTGAATCAAATGGAACCAAAGGAGTTGAGGTTGGAGAAGAAATTCTGGAGTTCTTCTTCACTGTGAGACCAGATCATGAAAATGTCATCAATAACTCTGTAACAAACTTTGGGTTGGCAGGCCTGGGTAACCAAGAAGGCTTCCTCTAAGCGACCCATGAATAGGTTGGCGTACGAGGGGGCCATCCTGGTACCCATGGCTGTTCCCTTTAATTGTTGGTATGTCTGGCCTTCAAAAGTGAAGAAGTTGTGGGTAAGGATGAAGCTGGCTAAGGTAATGAGGAAAGAGGTTTTAGGTAGGGCGGCAGGTGATCGGCGTGAAAGGAAGTGCTCCATCGCAGCGAGGCCCTGGACATGCGGAATATTTGTGTATAAGGAAGTGGCATCAATGGTTACAAGGATGGTTTCCGGGGGTAACAGACTGGGTAGGGATTCCAGGCGTTCGAGAAAGTGGTTGGTGTCTTTGATGAAGGATGGGAGACTGCATGTAATGGGTTGAAGGTGTTGATCTACGTAGGCAGAGATGCGTTCTGTGGGGGCTTGGTAACTACCCTCCCGACCTTGTACAGAAGCAAATAACCAGAGCCACTTCCTCATCTCCTCAAACCCGGAACCCTCCACAGAAGAACCCCAAAAGTGCCCCACTTGTGACAGGATACTTTCCGGGACTGGATCAGATTCTGAATGTGGCTCTCCAGCAGGGATACGACTTCCTCAAATCCTGCCCTGAAATGAGATCCATCCTTCATGAAATCCTCCCCACTCCACCAAGAGTGTCTTTCCGCCGTCCACCCAACCTTCGTAACCTCTTAGTTCATCCCTATGAAATCCCCAAACCACCTTCCCTACCCTCTGGCTCCTACCCCTGTAACCGTCCCCGGTGTAAAACCTGTCCCATGCACCCTCCCACCACCACCTATTCCAGTCCTGTAACCCGGAAGGTGTACACGATCAAAGGCAGAGCCACGTGTGAAAGCACCCACGTGATTTACCAACTGACCTGCCTACACTGTGAAGCGTTCTATGTGGGAATGACCAGCAACAAACTGTCCATTCGCATGAATGGACACAGGCAGACAGTGTTTGTTGGTAATGAGGATCACCCTGTGGCTAAACATGCCTTGGTGCACGGCCAGCACATCTTGGCACAGTGTTACACCGTCCGGGTTATCTGGATACTTCCCACTAACACCAACCTGTCAGAACTCCGGAGATGGGAACTTGCCCTTCAGCATATCCTCTCTTCTCGCTATCCGCCAGGCCTCAATCTCCGCTAATTCCTAATTTCAATCTGCCGCCGCTCATACCTCACCTGTCTTTCAACATCATCTTTGCCTCTATACTTCCGTCCCGACTGACATCTCTGCTCAAACTCTTTGCCTTTACAAATGTCTGCTTGTGTCTTGTATGCATGGATGGATATGTGTGTGTGTGCGAGTGTATACCTGTCCTTTTTTCCCCCTAAGGTAAGTCTTTCCGCTCCCGGGATTGGAATGACTCCTTACCCTCTCCCTTAAAACCCATATCCTTTTGTCTTTCCTTCTCCTTCCCTCTTTCCTGACGAGGCAACCGTTGGTTGCGAAAGCTAGATTTTGTGTGTATGTTTGTGTTTGTTTGTGTGTCTATCGACCTGCCAGCGCTTTTGTTTGGTAAGTCTCATCATCTTTCTTTTTAAATATATTTTTCCCACGTGGAATGTTTCCCTCTATTATATTCATATCATTAATTTGAACCCAACAATCACGTTTGTTATTGTTATTGTTATTGTCACTGTTACATTTCGTAGTCTTCTCTGTCATCTTATTTCCTCCTTTTTTTTTTGCCAGCAGTTTTACTTTCTATTCACCTCCTCCTTTTTTTACCGTAATCCAGTATACAATTTTATCCCGCCGATATATACTCAATAATACGTAATAATACGTAACCCACTTCCAAACCATATCCAAATTTTTTTTTTTTTTTTCCGCTTTCAACACTACCGCTGCTATAAAATCCACCGTTTCCAGTTCACAAACAGTTCCTTTCAGCTATTAAACAACCTTTTCGGCTAGTTTTAATATATTTTGCTTTATTTCCAGTTCCGTTTTTGTCACATCATCGATCATTTTTAGCCGCTTCCCACAGGTTTTAACGTCATTATTTCTTCATCAGACAATTGTTAGCTTCATTTCCATAATCTGCCACCACCAAACCACCCTTTTAATACATCCTCACGTAGTTTTTTCGAAATTTTCCCGTATTTCTCCACCCTTTAACGTGTTTTGGCGGCACTAATCATTATCTACCTACACAAGTTCACCACAGGATCAACATAGCCCAGCTCTAACCAACCCTTTTTCGCCTTTTTTCACACCAGATCTCCATTTGCTGTCTAGTTTTACCTTTATCTCTCCCCATATATTTTTATATTTATTTTCATTTTCATTTCAGCCTCGTGTTCCACTTTCCACCTTCTAGTACCATGTCACCCTCACAACACCTCCACAATGACCCCATTAAGTTTTATTTACATTCCCTCCGCAAACATGCCTTCGCCCTAGCCAGATTACACTCCCATATTTTATTTTCTCAGGCTTGTCTGACATTTGGCATCACCCCCAAAGGCCTCACACTTAAAGTTCCCATCTCTGGCTGCAACCCTTCTTTCCATCAGTCCCTATACCAGTTCCAAACCGAACAATCCATTGCCCTCACCCACCTAATCCTTCACCTACACATCCACTCAGCCAATCAACACACCCATCAACTCCTGTCCCTAATAAAAGTCCTCAATCTTTCCTCTCCCACATCCACACCGGTTGTTCAGAGCATCCTCCTACAGGCCAACCGCAAATTAGAAAAGCATGCCACCCTCCACCTTAAAAAACTATCCAATCTCCTGGTTTCCCACCTCCGGAAAGGCAACTCACTCACCCTTCACAACCTTTCCAGCAAACCTCAACCTCCTCTCATTGCACACAAACCCAGCCTCTCCCATCTACTCAATCTCCCACTTCCAGCTCCACTCCCTCCAAAACCTCAAAATTCCAATCAACACACTCTGGAACCACAACACCCCAATTCAGTAGTTAACCTCTCCTCCAAACCTCTCTCCCAATCCGAAACCTCTGTCCTATCCAAAGGCCTCACCTTCAGCCCCACTCCCAGATTTAACCAAACAGCCCTTGTCAAAGATTTACTGTCCTACACCCGTACTCTCTGCTGGAAATATCACTTTGCCACGAAGAAAAATGATCCTAATCCTACTCCTAATGATCCAACTCCCCAAGATACTATCCAAATTGAACCATGCCTGGAACAGTTCCGTCCTCCGTCACAGCGGGACCCACCTCCTCTTCCTCAAAATCACCCTCTCCAAACCTTCCAGGAATTTCTGACTTCCAGCCTTGCCTCTCAATCCTTCTTAAAAAACCTCAATCCTACTCCCAACATCACCACTGCTGAAGCCCAAGCTATGCGTGATCTGAAGGCTGACCAATCCATCGTCATTCTTCCGGCGGACAAGGGTTCCACGACTGTGGTACTTGATCGTCGGGAGTATGTGGCTGAGGGACTGCGTCAGCTTTCAGACAACACCACTTACAAAGTTTGCCATGGTAATCCCATTCCTGATGTCCAGGCGGAGCTTCAAGGAATCCTCAGAACCTTAGGCCCCCTACAAAACCTTTCACCTGACTCCATCAACCTCCTGACCCCACCAACACCCCGCACCCCTACCTTCTACCTTCTTCCCAAAATTCACAAACCCAATCATCCCGGCCGTCCCATTGTAGCTGGTTACCAAGCCCCCACAGAACGCATCTCTGCCTACATAGATCAACACCTTCAACCCATTACATGCAGTCTCCCATCCTTCATCAAAGACACCAACCACTTTCTCGAACGCCTGGAATCCCTTCCCAGTCTGTTACCCCCGGAAACCATCCTTGTAACCATTGATGCCACTTCCTTATACACAAATATTCCGCATGTCCAGGGCCTCGCTGCGATGGAGCACTTCCTTTCACGCCGATCACCTGCCGCCCTACCTAAAACCTCTTTCCTCATTACCTTAGCCAGCTTCATCCTGACCCACAACTTCTTCACTTTTGAAGGCCAGACATACCAACAATTAAAGGGAACAGCCATGGGTACCAGGATGGCCCCCTCGTACGCCAACCTATTCATGGGTCGCTTAGAGGAAGCCTTCTTGGTTACCCAGGCCTGCCAACCCAAAGTTTGGTACAGATTTATTGATGACATTTTCATGATCTGGTCTCACAGTGAAGAAGAACTCCAGAATTTCCTCTCCAACCTCAACTCCTTTGGTTCCATTGGATTCACCTGGTCCTACTCTAAATCCTTTGCCACTTTCCTTGACGTTGACCTCCACCTGTCCAATGGCCAGCTTCACACGTCCGTCCACATCAAACCCACCAACAAGCAACAGTACCTCCATTATGACAGCTGCCACCCATTCCACATCAAACGGTCCCTTCCCTACAGCCTAGGTCTTCGTGGCAAACAAATCTGCTCCAGTCCGGAATCCTTGAACCACTACACCAACAACCTGAAAACAGCTTTTGCATCCCGTAACTGCCCTCCCGACCTTGTACAGAAGCAAATAACCAGAGCCACTTCCTCATCTCCTCAAACCCGGAACCCTCCACAGAAGAACCCCAAAATTGCCCCACTTGTGACAGGATACTTTCCGGGACTGGATCAGATTCTGAATGTGGCTCTCCAGCAGGGATACGACTTCCTCAAATCCTGCCCTGAAATGAGATCCATCCTTCATGAAATCCTCCCCACTCCACCAAGAGTGTCTTTCCGCCGTCCACCCAACCTTCGTAACCTCTTAGTTCATCCCTATGAAATCCCCAAACCACCTTCCCTACCCTCTGGCTCCTACCCCTGTAACCGTCCCCGGTGTAAAACCTGTCCCATGCACCCTCCCACCACCACCTATTCCAGTCCTGTAACCCGGAAGGTGTACACGATCAAAGGCTGAGCCACGTGTGAAAGCACCCACGTGATTTACCAACTGACCTGCCTACACTGTGAAGCGTTCTATGTGGGAATGACCAGCAACAAACTGTCCATTCGCATGAATGGACACAGGCAGACAGTGTTTGTTGGTAATGAGGATCACCCTGTGGCTAAACATGCCTTGGTGCACGGCCAGCACATCTTGGCACAGTGTTACACCGTCCGGGTTATCTGGATACTTCCCACTAACACCAACCTGTCAGAACTCCGGAGATGGGAACTTGCCCTTCAGCATATCCTCTCTTCTCGCTATCCGCCAGGCCTCAATCTCCGCTAATTCCTAATTTCAATCTGCCGCCGCTCATACCTCACCTGTCTTTCAACATCATCTTTGCCTCTATACTTCCGTCCCGACTGACATCTCTGCTCAAACTCTTTGCCTTTACAAATGTCTGCTTGTGTCTTGTATGCATGGATGGATATGTGTGTGTGTGCGAGTGTATACCTGTCCTTTTTTCCCCCTAAGGTAAGTCTTTCCGCTCCCGGGATTGGAATGACTCCTTACCCTCTCCCTTAAAACCCATATCCTTTTGTCTTTCCTTCTCCTTCCCTCTTTCCTGACGAGGCAACCATTGGTTGCGAAAGCTAGATTTTGTGTGTATGTTTGTGTTTGTTTGTGTGTCTATCGACCTGCCAGCGCTTTTGTTTGGTAAGTCTCATCATCTTTCTTTTTAAATATATTTTTCCCACGTGGAATGTTTCCCTCTATTATATATATATATATATATATATATGTGTGTGTGTGTGTGTGTGTGTGTGTGTGTGTGTGTGTGTGTGAGTGTGTCTGTTCTGTATCCTACCATCTGGAAAGATTTATAGGATGAATTAATAAATCAAGTGCTCTGAAAACTTTCTCACCAGGAGAAAAACTTTCAGCGATAAGGTTTTCATTATTTTTAGATATTAAAGCAGCTGAAATGTGCAGTAAAGTTAAAATAGTGTGGTGAGAACTGTGTATGCTGCAGAAATATGTATTAATGAAGTGTATAATTTAAATTCACAGAATATTAATCACCATGATCATCGCATCAGAGAATTAATGGGATATCTCACTGATGCACTGCTAAACTGTATAATAATAGTGAGTTATCCTTTTTATACTTTGTACAATGATATAGATAAGTCATTTTTTAAAGAGACATACTTTCAGACTCACAGAACGGAGGTAATAGCACATGGAAAAATTGTGTATTATATACATACTTCTCTTGAAGAATCAGGTTTGCCAAGATTGCTAGTAACTCTTTTCGGTACTATTACATTTTGAAAGATCTACACTGCTATCATTGGATTCTGTAGCATTATTAAATATGGATGCTTTTTACAACAGTTAAAGTCCCATAGTGAGGTTGAATCAAGTTGTAATAAAAAGTGGCAGGAGACATCAGCATGGCACAAATAAAATATCACACAATTAAAACATACAACATGTTGTGCTGATGTACCATCATATGCTTGGCAGTTTAATGCTGCAAATTCCTTACGTAATTTCTGGTAACTCATACATTTGTATAAAAAAATCCTGTAAGACTCATAATTTTCATTTGTTCAAAATCTTCCTGCATGATTTCATATTTGCAGTATCTTTAATTTTTCTTATTGCTAATTTTTGCATGTTTAAATAAATGATTGTCTTGCAAAACCTGCAGTACACGTTAACAGCACACCATGAAATAACAGGCTATTCACATTTGTATGTTAAGCTTATAGAAGGCTTCTACTGTTTTAAAATTAAACAGTCCCTATGAATTGTTTCTTCAATAGCTCAACATGTTTTTCATTTTATGCAGACACAGTTTAGAAATTTCATGTAAGATGTTTTTTTAAAGCTGCAATCTTCCGATGCAAGCAATATATTAGTTTTGGCTTTGGTTTTTGTACCTCTGAACCTCACATACATTATTTTCGTCACATTTACCACCACAAAATTGACCTTAAGACATCTTTCACTTATTATGTTGTCACAAAAACTTTTTGTTCCAAATCAACTTCATGTTATCTTCATCAAAATAGCTAGTACTACCTACAAACAACAGGGCTTGGTATTGTAAATCATTTGTAAAAATAAGGAGCTATGAGATACTCCATAATTAACTTAAGTACTTACTGAAAAGTGATTTCTATTTTCAGGCTATACTTCTACCATTTGCTGCATGTCAGAAAGATATGACTTAAACTAGTAGTAGGCAACTCTATAATTTCCTAAGAGATCATATCTAATCAGATCAAAGGTTTTAGAAAAGTTTATAAACTGTTTATATTTTAATCTGTCTTGTTCTATAGAATCAATGACTTTCTTTAAGAAATAAAATGACCTTATTCACAAAGGCACCTATATTAATAAGCACAACATCTGCTCATTTGTGCAAAATTAATGTAGGAACTGTGCATTCAATCATTCATCATAAGCTTAATTATAACAGATATATGAGATGGGTTGCCAGTCAGTTGATTCAAGTCCTCACAAGCTTCTATATTTACCTTTATTTGGGGAAAAACAGAATGGTTTTTAACCCTTTAAGCAAGAGGTACATCATGTGATGGACCAATGAGAGCATTCTCTCATTATGAGGTCCATCATATGATAGCCACTGATAGCACTTCTTCACAAACGGATGGTGTAGTGCGCCCTCTATTACTTCCTGCTGGGAGTTCATCCTGTCTGATCATTCTAAAGATGACATGAAGATTTATAATTGAACATTATGCACTATGTGCTACACTGAATGTATTGCTTGCAGTCATTTCCTTAGAAATTTATGTCTGCAATAGTTAAGAATTCTGAAATGATCTTGCATGTTCCTGCAGGAGTTATGGGATGTACTTAGTAAAAGGGAAGGCAAGGGTTTGCCTCATTATTTATCAGATGGTTCTCATTCCGGAGGAAGAATCTTATCACCTCACCCCTCGATATTAACATGGATGAAACCGCATGTGTCTTATTTCCAAATTGTTTTCAGACTCACATGAAAGTGACAGTTAATGTTACTCTTCTACAAAAATAGAGAAATACTAACTTAACATGTATTTGTTACAAAACAAATTCCATCCAGGAGCACATACACTGAAGTGAAGAAAGTTGTGGGATACCTCCAAACAATGTGTTGGACCTCCTTTGACCTGTGTAGTGCAGCAACTCAATGTGGCGTGGACTCAACAAGTCAGTGGATGTCACCTGTAGAAATACTGAATTATGCTGCCTCTATAGCCATTCATAATGGCAAAAGTGTTGCCGGTGCACAAATTTATGTGTGAACTGATCTCTCAATTATGTCCCATAAATGTTCAATGGGATTGATGTAAGGCAATCTGGGTGGCCAAATCATTCACACAAACTGTCCAGAATGTTCTTCAAACCAACTGTGAATAATTTTGGTGCAGTGACGTGGCTCAAAGTCACCAATAAAAATTTCAGCATTGCCTGGGAACATGAAATCCATGAATGGATGCGAATGTAGCTGGACATAACCATATCCAGTCAATGGTCACTTCAGTTAGGCCAGCTAGGCCAGAGGACCCAGCCCAACCCATGTAAACACAGTTCACACCATTATGGATTCACCTCTAGCTGCACAGTGCCTTGTTGACAACTTAGGTACATGGCTTCATGGAGTGTGAGCCACACTCAAACCCTACCAACAGTTCTGACCAACTGAAATCCAGAATCATCTGAGAAGGCCACAGTTTTCTAGTCACCTAGGGTCCAAAAAATATGGTCACAAGCCCAGGAGAGGCACTGCAGGTGATGTCATGCTTTTAGCAAAGGCACTTGTTTTTGTCTGCTGCTATTGCCCATTAATGCCAAATTTTGCTGGGCTGCTCTAATGAATATGTTTGTAGTATGTCCCACATTGATTTACGTGTTCATTCAGTGTTGCTTGTCTGTCAGCATGACAACTCTATGCAAATGCTGCTACTCTTGTTCATTAATTGTATGCTGACAGTCAGTGGGTTGTCTGTGGTGAGAGGTAGTGCCTGAGACTTGGTATCTTCACACACTCTTGACCCTGTGGATCTCAGAGTGTTGAATTCTCTAGTGATTTCTGAAATGAAATGGCCCATGTGTCTAGCTCCAACTAGCAATCTAAATTCAGAGTCTGTTAATTCCTGTCATGCAGCCACAATCACGTTGGAAACCATTTCAAATGAATCACATGAGTACAAATGACAGCTCCACCTGTGTGCTGTCCTTTTATACCTTGTGTATATGATGCTACTTCCATCTGTATATGTGCATATCACTATCCCATAACTTTTGTCACCTCTGTGTACTTTCAATGGGGAGAATGCAGAGGTTAATTAAGATCTAGACCAAGCGTCTCCAAATTACTAGACCTGAGGGCCATGTATCAAGTTTTGAATCTCAGAAATTCAGTAAGAAAATTAAAAAGAAATTTATTGCTGTTTGACACAAACACAATAATCAGATATGAAATTTGACATTTAAAGCCAAAAATTTCTCAAACTGTGGCTCTAACTTAGTCTGTAGTATGAGTAAAATATGTCAGAAATGTTCATCACTCAGGCTACTTCTGTATTTTGATTTGGTGATTCCAGCAATTAAAATAAATAAATAAGTAAATAAATTTAAAAAAAGGAGGTGACTTTGTTCTTACCTGCAAGTAGTGCCAAACAGATAACAAATTCTCATCCAAAATCTTTCTTCTTCGGATAGTCTTCATCTTCTGGAAAAAACTTGAAAAACTGAACAGGACTTTCTTCTTTAAATTTGTACTTCATGGTGTCATAAGCATGCAAATCAATGGTTTCCATGTGCACTGCTGCCTAAACATCTTCCACTTCACAAGAAAAGGAGTTCTGGAAAATTTGGATCTTACTGGAATGAGCTTTTAAATCAGAGAAGATAAGATTTTAGATTAGATTTACTTTCATTCCAATTGATCTGTAGTGAGGAGGTCCTCCAGGATGTAGAACATGTCAGAAAAACAACAATACATGACGAATATTTACAACTCAAACAAGTAAGCTAATGTACCATTCCACAGGTCCCAAGTGGCATGATTGTCATTTTTTAATGAATGCTATATGAAAGAATCATTTTACAAATACTAATGCATTGAATTTAAAATAAATTTATTTATAAGGTAATAAACTTGTAATACAACTACTAAATACTTATTTACAATGAACACATTACTGCACTGAACTGATGCGGAAGTTATATTGTACTTATCTATATATATACACACACAAATCAGTTGGTTCTACTGAGAAATTCATCAATGGAGTAGAAGAAGTTGGCCACCAATAAATCTTTTCAGCTTCTCTTAAACTGAATTTCATTGGTTTTCTAAGCTTTTTATGGCTGCTGGCAAGTTATTTAAAATGTGTGTTCCTGAATAATGCACACCTTTTTGTACAAGACTAAGTGACTTTAAATCCTTGTGAAGATTATTCTTATTTCCAGTATTGATTCCATGAATTGAGCTGTTGGTTTGAAAAAGTGATATATTTTTAATGACAAATTTCAATAAGGAATAAATATATTGGGAAGCAGTAGTTAGTATCCCTAGTTCCCTAAACAGGCTCCTGCAAGATGTTCTTGAGTTCACACCACATATAACTGTTATTGCATGTTTTTGTGCCTGGAAAACTTTAGCTTGACTCGATGAATTGCCCCAAAAAATGGAACAGAACTCTTCTTTCAGATCACCAAGAAATTCTGTTGCAAATAAAAGTGGAGAACTCGAACCATGTTCACCATCCAATGATTGGCTGTTGTCAAAGTGTGAGAAAATTTACTATCTGATCTTGTGTTCAGAAAGTACCAGTTTCCATCTGAAAGCTTTAACACAGGCATAAAGTTCACAAATAATATTGTCCTTCCCTTGAAGTTTTTATTCAGAGCACCATTAGTAAACAAAGTTAGTTTCCACAGCTATTCTTTGTCTGACAGGACTTCCAAAGGATTGTTTTTCTCATTCAGAAGTATTTCAATCTCTGTTCTCAAAGAAAAGAAACTTGGCAAAATTTTCCCACAGGTTAAGCCTCTTACTACCATGTGCTATGAGAGATCACTTTACAGATAATCTATATCTCCTAGGAAAGACTTGAATTGACAGTAATGAAGTCCATGTAATCTAATGAAATTGACAGCATAAAAAACAGCCTTCATCATACAGGAAATATCCACTAACTTTGCAGAAGGTGCTTCTTGAGGTGGAATGTAATGTATTTTTAAGGGTTTGGTAATGTCACGTTGGTAGAGTCAAGGAAAACAATTGGCATTCAAAACAGCTTCCTGAGTTTTTGCATGTATAAATACAGATCCTGTAGTGTTTACGGGGGAATCTAATTCCATTCTTCCTGCAAAATACTGGCAAGTGAACATAATGATGATGGAGATGGATAGTGATCACATTCCTTCTCTCCAAAGGAGATCACAAAAGCTCAAAATTATTGATATCTGGTAACTGTTACAGCCAGGAAGATGTGTCAATTCATTATCATATTCACAAAACCAATCCTGACGGACGCGAGCTGTGAGAGCAGGGGCCGTGTCATCTTGGAACACAGCATCACCATTGGTGAGGAAACACTGTACCATGGGATGAACCTGATCAGACAATATGATTACATTAACCTGGGTAGTAATGCAAACACATAGAGTAACCACAGGGGCCATGGAATACCATGATATGGCTGCCCAAATCAGTGCCAAAGCCATGCCATATTTCACTCTTGGAATGTAAACTTGGCCATAAATTGGGAACTGCATGAAATGCTACTCATCTGAACAGATGACTTTCTTCCATTGCTCCACAGTCCTAATTTTATGGCTTTGGCACCACATTTTCCTGTTTGCATCAGTGATGAGTGTGTTTGGAAAACCAGCTCACCCTGCAATTCCCTGCCATCAGGTCCCTATTAAGCTAAAATAGTCAAATGTATAAAACGTAAAAAGGAAAGTTGCTACTCACAATATAGTGGAGATGCTGAGCCACAGATAGGTACAACAACAAGACTGTCACAAATACAGCTTTCAGTCAGTAAGTCCTGTGCGAAAATTAGATGACACACACAGACACACTCACACAAATGCAACTCACACACACATGACTGCAGTCTCAGGGACAGAAGCCACACTGCGAGCAGCAGCACCAGTGACCAGCCTCCTCCTTACCCCAACCCAGTCACCACATCCATCATGCACTGGTGCTGCTGCTCACAGTGTGGCCTTAGTTATCTGAGACTGCAGTCATGTGTGTGTGAGTTGCATTTGCGCGAGTGTGTATGTGTGTGTTTGTCATCTAATTTTCACACAAGCCTTTCTGACTGGAAGCTGTATTTGTGACAGCCTTGTTGTTGTACCTATCTCCAGCTCAGCATCTCCACTATATCGTGAGTAGCAACTTTCCTTTTCACATTTTCACATTTTATACATTTGACTATTTTAGCTTGATAGAGACCTGATGGCAGGGAATTGCAGGGTGAGCTGTTTTTCAAAACCCACTCATCAGTGATTCAAACAGGAAAACGTGGTGACAAAGCCATAAAATCTGGACTGTGGAGCAATGGAAGAAAGTCATTTGGTCAGATGAGTAGCATTTCATGCTGTTTCCAATTTGTTGACAAGTTTATGTTCCAAGGGTGCAATATAGCAGGACCTTGGTGCTAATTAGGGCAGCCATATTATGGTATTACATGGTCCTCATGGTTACCATGTGTGTTCGCATTATTACCAAGGTTTATGTAATCATATTGTCTGATCAGGTTCATCCAATGGTACAGTGTTTGCTCACCAATGGTGATGCTGTGTTCCAACAATAAGAACAGGAGACACAGCAACAGTGGGACAGACAACAGCAAAGCCAACAACAGCAGTAGCACGAGAAACGACACTACCAATGGAGAAGCCACCAGCTAAACCACACCCCATCAGAAGGAGCCAGAGGACAAGAAAGTACATCACTCCAAAGGAGGATTTTTTATGGTTCAGCACCAAGAGGAGGAAAAAAAATCAACCACAATGTTGTCAAGAGGACAGTAATGAACAATGGAGTAGGAAGATCAGTTTGCAGGAACAGGATATTCAAAAGTCCAGAAACACATTGTGCTCCTAGAAGATCCTCAAGACCAATAAAACCCAGAGTTCAAAGTGACATGTTTTTGTGGGAAAGTAAAGCAACTAACAAATTCCCAGGACTGGGTAAAAACAACTGGCCAAGCCAGCTAGTTAAAACAACAGAAGCTGTTGCATCAACTACAGACTCTTCAGCATCACTTACTCAATCAAATGTGGTGGAGTATACAACTCCAGTTACTGCAACACCAGGCAGCTCGGCAACTCCTCGGACTGTACGGTGCAAGAAGGCACCTCAACAGCTACCTTGACAACTAGACAAACAGAAGCCAGGTTGGGTAGTAGATGGAGAAATGCAAGATCGCCGAAGAACAGGAACACTTTTAGTGCCTGGATCCAGAACTTATGTAAGTGAACCAACTCAGTGCATTTTAAAGGAATATAATCAGAGTGACCAGTTAAAAATACCACTAAGGCTCATGCACATAAACATACAGTACCTTAGAAATAAGCTTAATATATTACAGGTTTTTGTAAGTGAGCAGTCACCTCATATAGTAGTGTTAACTGAGCATGGATTAAAATCTGATGAAATTATTTACTGTAAACTAGAGGGCTACTCCTTAGCAAATAGTTATTGTAGACAGCAACATAAGGGTGGTGGTGTGGCAGTTTACATTAGTGAGAATCTCGAGTACAAAAAAATAAACTATCTAGACCAGTACAACAAAGAAGGCTTGATTGAAGTGACAGGCATTGAAGTCCACACCAAAGAGTGTAGAGAGGTTATGAGAAAACATAAAGTTATTGGGATTTACCATCCACCAAAGGCTGATGTAGTTAGCTTCATAGACATATTTAGTAGAGTAGTGGGACGTTGTGGTCCCAGTGGCCTAACTATACTTGGTGATCTGAATATTGAGGCAAAATCTTCCAGTTTGTGTAATATGAGGTTAATAGATACTCTTAACTCATATAATCTCATAAATGTAGTAAATAGTGATACCAGGGTAACAAAGTCCATATCTAGCAGAATTGATTACGTTATACTATGTAAACATATTAAAGACAGTGTTAGGTGCTGGAATATGGATTTTCACTACTCTGACCACAAATGCCAGCTTGTAGAGTATGTAAACACAAGCATCCCAAAAATGACAAAAGTTATCGAAAATAAAAGAATCCTAAAAGAGGGTAACATCCTTGCCCTAAGAAATAAATTAGCTATAGAGGACTGGGATCTGGTTTACCAGACTGAAGGATCTGAAAACAAATGGGCCAAATTCTATGATACTATGCTAAGACACTTTGACAGATGCTGCCCTGTCAAGAAAATACAAAGAGTGTTCACCCATAACCAAAGTGCAAAAACCAACAGACTGATACTTCCAGCAAATATGGTAAAACTCAGGCAAAACATCCAGGACCTGGATGTGTTACACAAGTCAACAAACCTGCAGGTTTTTAAGGCCAAGTACAACGAAGCCAAGAAAATCTTTAAGAAAGAGCTTTCAAATCTAAGAAAACAGATATACAGCAGTGAAATAGCTCAATCAGACAATATAGCCAAGACCTCATGGAGAATTATAAATCAATTTCGCAAAGCCACACCAAAGCCAGAAACTGAAACTTTAATTATAAGACATGAAGGAAACACAATTAAAGATCCTAATAAAGTCTGCAATATTTTCAATAAATACTTTATATCTGCAGCTGTTAGTCCAATTAATAACACAGTTGTGAGTAGTGAGGTAAAGCTCTGCCCTTTTGAAGAGCCACCTTTTGAATTCAAACAAGTAAGTGAAAAAGAAATAGGCAGGATAATAAATAGCCTAAAAAATAAGTTCTCATCTGGATGGGATGGTTTGAGTAGTATCGTGATTAAAAAATGTAATAAGGAATTAGTTAAAATAATCACCCACCTGGTAAACTGCAGTATCAGAGAACATAAATTTCCAAATGTATTGAAATGGAGCACAGTTAAACCAGTGCATAAAAAAGGATCCAAGGAAGAGGTTTCAAATTTCAGGCCCATATCATTAATACCTGTCTTCAGCAAAGTATTTGAAGTTGTGCTGCTGACACGACTTAGTGACTATTTCTTGAAAAATAAGTTCCTAACAGAGACACAACACGGATTCCGAAAAGATCATAGCACTATCACAGCAATTACGGAATTTCTTCACAAAACGTATGGTGCCCTTGATCAAGGAATGCAAACAGCTGGCATATTTCTAGACCTTACTAAAGCCTTTGACTCGGTAAACCATGAGTTACTTTTAAGTAAACTTGAGTCATACAATGTAAATGCTGCATCCATGCAATTGCTGGCTACATATTTATTTAACCGCATGCAGTGTACAAAGCTGACTTACAAAATCAATAATCAGATCATTAATTTCCAGTCCAAATATGAGACAGTCACACAAGGTGTACCCCAGGGCTCAATTTTGGGCCCTTTCCGTTTCCTGGTGTACATAAATGATATAGAGCAACCTTTCAACTCCCAATTGGTAACCTATGCAGACGATACCTCACTGTTATTTCTTGGTAAACAAAATGATGAGTTAACGTTGGTAGCAACTGAGGGACTACAGCAAATAACTACTTATTTCCAAGATCAAGGTTTGAAAGTTAATATCAGTAAATCTCAGTTATTGCCATTTAAACTTTCAAACTCACACCAAACCTCTATCAGTAACATAGGTGGAATTGAAGTAGTGGACACAGTAGGCTGCAGATTTCTAGGTATTCACCTAGATGAAAATCTAAGATGGGTAAACCATATCAAATTTTTATGCAATAAAATCAGCAGTTCATTACATCTAATCAGCCAGTTATCAAAAGTAGTTCCACATCAGACATTAAAAACAATTTATTATGGAACCATTTTTGCACAGATTAATTACGGGATAGAAATATGGGGTTGTGCTGCCAACATACATATGAACAGAATATTAACCCTACAGAAAAGAGCAATCAGAATTATCTATGGATTAGGGTATAGAGATTCATGCAGGGAAATCTTTGTTCATCATATATACCTCACAGTCTACTCACTGTATCTTTACAAATTAATTATATTTTTTGTGACACATCAAAACAAAGAAACAAAGTGTTCTGATATGCATGCCTATAATACAAGAAATAAAGACTGCTACTACAGACAAAGAACAAAATTAAAAACAACAGACCATAGTCCATGCATTAGTGGTCAAATATGGTACAACAGATTACCGAGCTCTATAAGGTGCCACAAAGGGAACTTATTCAAAGTGAAACTGAAACATTTCTTGATTGACAAGTGTTTATACTCTTTAAGTGAATATTAATATTAAACTAAAATAAATTATTGTATATATATATATATATATATATATATATATATATATATATATATGTATGTATGTATGTATGTATGTATATATTGTACTAAACTTGTAAAAAATGCTATGACGTTTGCAAAAGACACCAGTTGGTGTCTCCATGCAAAAAATATACAATAAATAAATAAATAAAAGATGACACAGCCCCTGCTGCTCTCACAGCTTGCATCAACCGGGACTGGTTTTGTGAATATGAAAATGAATTGTCACATCTTCCCTGGCCGTAACAGTTACCAGATATCAATACTATTGAGCCTTGTGATCTCCTTTGGAGAGAAGGAGTGTGATCACTATCTATTTCCATCATCATTAAATGCTCCCACCCTCTTGTGTTTGCAAGAAACTTGAAAAATTGATGAGCATACTGCTTGGAACTTGAAAAAATTATGAGCAAGAAGTGCAGACTGTATAGTACATGATACATATGGCTGCCAACTCAAAACAGTGTTTCTGATTGTGAGACAAATTATTACCAGACTATCATATTTGATATTCGGGAATGCTAGAGGTTATGGAAGTACCCACCATGTAAACACCAACATTTTGTCCACATTCCAACTCACTTAACTCTGACATAATGTACTCACTACTACACAGAACATTGTTCTGACCATGTCTGCACTAGCAAAGTACTAAGGACATTGCTCAGATGCCGTTGATGGTCAAATGCAACAGCACAATCTTCAGTTTGCCTAGCATCTGCAAGTTATGTTCACACATTCATATCCCCCAATGTTCCCATATTTTTGTTGAGCCCCTGTATGTCTCCTCTCCCCACTTGTGCCCCGCAAGTAAATCGGATCTGCTAGTTCATCAGTAACTTCAAAATCTGTCTTCTAAGAAACAACATGACTTGAGTTATATCAGGGATGTGTGTAGATTTTTCCAGAACTACTCAGTATCAAGGAAACTTAGATGCCCTTTGTGGAGTCATCCACAAAAGTACAGTCAGTTGCTGCCAAATGCATCAAGGAACTGGAGACATCAGCATAGACATGCCGCCCCCCCCCCCCCCCCCCCCGTGTGTTTCTTAGCATTGTCCCTGCTAATAAAACAGTTATTCAGTAATTTATAACAATAATGATAGAAGATGAAGAAATGAATTAAATTTTGAGCCATGGCCAGGACTTAAACACAAGTCTCCTGCTTATAAGGCAGATATGTTAGCCATTACCATGGTAGCAGTGTAGCTTTCACCCCTGCATGGACTAGGGTAGCTCACTGACAGACTGTGGTCCTGTATTGTTGCCCTTATTGCTTCAGCATTTTGCAGGTAATCAATTGCTGTGTCTTCAATTACAGTTTCAAAGTTATTTGTCAAGCAATGGGCAGAGTAATGACAACACAGTGTAATGAAGGTGTTGAGGAGTGTATAAGCAAATAAACTTTTAATGGACATAGGGACACATATACACAAACTGTCACATTATCCTGGAATTCTGGCCAAATGAGGGAAACCATAAGCTTGGATTGTTCTGTTATTTGAATGTTCTATGAATCATAATTGTGACCTATCACTGTGTTGTAGAGCAAATTAATTTTGCAATTATGCAATTATAGTAAAAAATATGGTGATACTATTGTTCCCAACAAACATTATGGGGCCGAAAATGTACAGTGAAGCTGTTGGTAAGTATGATCAACTGGTATGGAGCAGGTAAGGTGTACACAATTATGCAACAGCTTTGAGAAAGGGTACCTTCACCCTCAGCAGGCACGACTATAGTGCTCCAGGAAGACAGCACACAGTGAGACTGGAATAGGAGTACTGCATCATTTTGAAGAGAACCCATCAATGAGTACATGAGCAGTTTCATTGGCTATTAATGAGTGGAATTGTAAAACAAGTGATACACTAGGGTTATGCCTAATCAGTTACTTTCAGCAATGGTCATGTTACCAACATGGTTGTAGCTTGTAACCGGTATGCTTCGGGACATGGGTTCCAATTCAAAATATTATCTATTCACTATTTTACTATTTTACACATTATATAAGTTCATAATGGAAATTTCCAAACATCAAGATATGATTGTTATTTCATTATATTTTATGTTTGAGAATCTATATACATGTTTATACCTAAAAACAAAGATGATGTGACTTACCAAATGAAAGTGCTGGCAGGTCGACAGACACACAAACGAACACAAACATACACACAAAATTCAAGCTTTCGCAACAAACTGTTGCCTCATCAGGAAAGAGGGAAGGAGAGGGAAAGACGAAAGGATGTGGGTTTTAAGGGAGAGGGTAAGGAGTCATTCCAGTCCCGGGAGCGGAAAGACTTACCTTATGGGGAAAAAAGGACACATGTCTGCTTGTGTCTGTATGTGTGGATGGATATGTGTGTGTGTGCGAGTGTATACCCGTCCTTTTTTCCCCCATAAGGTAAGTCTTTCCGCTCCCGGGACTGGAATGACTCCTTACCCTCTCCCTTAAAACCCACATCCTTTCGTCTTTCCCTCTCCTTCCCTCTTTCCTGATGAGGCAACAGTTTGTTGCGAAAGCTTGAATTTTGTGTGTATGTTTGTGTTCGTTTGTGTGTCTGTCGACCTGCCAGCACTTTCATTTGGTAAGTCACATCATCTTTGTTTTTAGGTATATTTTTCCTTCATGGAATGTTTCCTTCTATTATAACTATATACATGTTTATTTGCACAAACAACTTCATCTTTTATAGTCAGCCTTAATACTTGATAAAGTATGTGCTCTTTGTATCATGTTCATCTTCATTCTTAACCTGACGGTGGGCAGTGATGACTGCAGGTTACAGCTGGGCAGCACTCAGTCATTTCAGATGGTTTGGTGTACAGTCCACTGCATTGTATCCCTTTATACCAAAATTGTGTCCACTGCTCCAGTTGCATTACATTCATGATCCTAAAGTTTAAGAATTGTGTAACTGGTTTGTCCCTCTTGGTAACCTGACTTCCTCTAACAGCTTCTCAAGTGTTGTCTCCATGTTTGGAATTAGTTCATCTTCTACTAATGATCATGTGTTTCAGTTCTCTTATTATCTTTTGTAAATCTGTTTAAGGGATAATATTATTTCTCTGATAATTTTATTGCATATTCCTACATCCTGTCATGCCTAAACTAGATGTTGCTGATGACTGGATCTAGTTTTATTTTATTAAGAACATGCTTATATGTTTCTGTTGCTGTTAAGATAGGCCTATATTTTTTATTACATTTAGTTTTGCATTTGAGAATCTGAATGAGTGGGTTATCGCAACTAGCTTCATCTGTAACAGCAGCTTCAACACAAGATGATTTGCCACTGTGAAGGTGGTGTATGGCACAATGTATGCAGTCTACCCATTAATGATGTAAACTAGCATTTAGACATATTGGGTGACTTAAATGTGCAGGTAACTGTTGGTTTTCTGCTTTCATGTAATCTTCCCCTAAAGCTTCATTAGAGGTATCTAATCCTATCAAAGTTTTTATCCACTGTTTTGGTTGCATTAAAACTGCACATCCACACTGAAACTATGGACACTGTCAAATATTTTGTGAATACTAAACTTATAAAGTTTAGAAAATAGAAGTTCTATAAACATTTTTCTTATTTTTAAACTGAATTACTAATCATATGTTCTAGTCCACATTCTACAGAAACGTATTTTTATGCAAATGTTAAAATTGATATCTCCAAAGACTTTTGATGCTAAGGTTAGTTTAGTTAGTCTTTCTAAATTTCAACCCTGGCTGGGGTGTCAAGGTAGTACATGATACATTCTTTTCTTCTGCTATTGTAAAAGCTAAATGGCATTATAAACACACTTTAAACACTACTATCAACACTGTATTTTTTATGTAAAGCATATTCTCATAAATATTAAAGCGAATGGTGATTTTGGCTCAGCAATGTCACATTTCAAAAAGTTTTATTCAGCTTGCTTTTTACTATTAATAATGCCCATCATCATAAAATGGAAATATAATTTTTTTATACATTGAAACTGATAATGTGGCCAGGAACATCTTTCTCTTGTTTTCACTAATTTTGCCGAGTTAAGAGAACCAATGTTATCCAATTTTTCCATCACTGAAACTCATGGAACATAAAAATTTTAAGAACTGACAGCCATTTAGTGTTTCAGGCTCTTACTTGTGCAAATTGTTCTGGAATTAATTACAGCTCACTCTTTTCTTTTCTTTTTGTTCTATTGCCCAACAGGTTCTGTGTTTGCTACATGCGTGTAATTATACTGTGATTAGAGTGGACTTCATTGATCAATAAAACAAGTGTTTAACAAGTGGAGTACCACAACATTGTCAGATTGCTTCCTGAGTGGAGTCCCTATAATGGTGACCCCGGAAAGTGTAAATAATTTAGACTTTACCTTTGAAGTTTGCTCTAAAGCTCCAGTGCTTACTCAGCTATGGAGAAGAAGAACATCCATTCTTTGTCCACATACTTCAAGGAAACCCCTTCCACAGTGAATGGACAAACATTTATGGGCACCCTGAACAACACGTGGTGGAAATGAAACATGAAAGTATTGTGGCGAAGCACCATTACATTGACAGTGTTCAAGACAGAAACATTCATGCCAAATTGACCTACACAATGATGTCATGCCTGAAGAACCTTGTCACCGCCATTCAGCTCAGATGACAAGCACAGAAGAATGCAGTAAACAGGCACAGACATTTCCCAGTTCTTCAACACTGGTTCCACCTCTGTTAAACCTGTTTGCTTTTCAATGCACAGTTCAGCCAGTTGGCCTCATGAGATGTGTTCATATTTTGCTTCTATTCCACTAATGTGCCCCAATCTCAGACTGAAATGCCATCACCTTGCAATCTGGACTTAAGTGCAGTTTCATTACAACCTGGTGCCATACCCAAGTTATCAGCATTTTGAGCTGAACACAATGCATTGTGATTTTAAATTGCTGAACTTATTTTACAAACCACAGCATTGTGGAAAACATACCTAAATTTGTGGCCTTGTTGAGTAACATTGGAAACTATGTTCATGTATTCAGTGATATTATCCATGCTCCACTGACCATGCGAAAATTCGACACTGCAAAAATGTCAGTACTTCAACGACTTGGTAACACAATTGAACAACAGCTGCATCACATTATTTATGAGGAAAGAGTTGGCAGCAAAACACCTTCGCAACTAGGGTAGCACCTATGAGAAGCTGCCTCTCCAAGCATCATGCCAGACAGCACTTTTTGGTCAACCTGGGTACTTAAAACTACCTCCACTAATTTAATGTGCCTTGATTTCAAGGGAACATGATTTGAAGGACATTAATTTGTGTTTAGCTGACACACTTTATATAATTCCACTGCAGTGACAAGGAGCTCATGAATGACACTATAATGTTGCCTGCACAAATTTAATAAAAGCACAAGGCTCCTAGCTCCAAGTGCTCATGAACACATCTGTCTGTGCACGGGTATACTGACCTGCAACCAGCTGGGGAGAGCACACCATCAGCGGACAGCAACACTCCACACATCAGCAAGACAGCACGGCAACAATGGTGCTGGTTCCATGCATGTTTCAGTTAGAAAGAATGCAACTGCCCACAACCTTGCAACTTTCTGAAACTTCAGAGGTGGCTCACAATAGGCACTCTGAATCACAAGTAGTATACTCAATTAAGGATAGGGAGCAGCTAGCAAACCAGTTTTATTAAGCCTGCAGGAGTGTATACAAGGCTTTATGTACTGGAAAATACCTCTAACAGACTCTTCCTAAATGACAATGGCTCCACAGTGAGCCCTTTACCAGCTCATTTATTTAAATCGATGCTTGAAATGCAAACATACAACTTTGTGCCAACAAAGACAACTCCATTAAACATTGAGGAACAGTGGAACAGATAGTGAGCATAAGTTTACAAGAGAAATGTATTTAGCAGTTTGTTATAGCTATCTGTGCAACCCAATACTGGAGGCGGAATCTGTAAAGCGACACCCTCATCTAGCATTACTTTTCCTCAACAGAAGTAGTCGTTATTCAAAATTAATTTTCGAATTTTGGGCAGATAAATATCATCTCAACTATTTATCTGAAAAAATTTTGTGTAATTTTATACACAATATGTTATATTTCAAGCTAGAAACACTATGAAACTGAATTACTTTATTTTAGTTGTTATGATTGATATGTACGGATCTGTATTTTTAAATTATTTTAATAATTAATTTAATAATTAATAATTATATAAGTAATTAAAATTACTTTTTTTAGATAGTTTTGAAATTATGAAATATTTGGCACAGTTAAAATTTCTATTATTAATTATGCAAACTGGTAATGTTTATTATGTTTATTTCTGGATTCATTTATAAAATAATAATATAAACTACTAGAAATTCATCTGTCAAGAAAGATTGTAAACCCTCTGGAATATTGATATTATTGTAGAATGAGGAGGTAGTGGACATGCCCCTGATGTGATCAGACATGTTCCTGTATTTTGGGAAGAACAATGTAATTTTGGCTTTGTTAATGTGTGTACTTTTTGGCTTTGTTAATGTGAAAATTCAAAAGACACTGTGATATTGTAAAATGTGAGACAAAAAAACAATCATGAAAACAAAAATTCGGAACAGCCATTCTTCAAAATTATTTACGTCAATTGGAACCATGAGAACCTAAACTATAAAAATTTGCTTCAAGAATCAGACCCTTAGACATGAAGAACTGGAGCCCACTATGAGAAAAGAAGATAAGTAAAAAGCTTATTGTAAATCCTACTCCTGTCGAAACTTATTAAAAGAGTTAAGTATAAAGGTAGTTGTGACAACAAATGAGGGTGAGGTAGAGTACAGCTTCCTATAAAATTTCCACCTCTACCCCAACTTGGCTGTGGGATTCCCTCACCAGGCTATTAATGGGGAATCCATGCCACGGCACATCAGCTGACAGGAAAAACAATTACTATCCTTTGTTACACGCAATGGGCTCTAGAACATTACCATCAGGAAGTGATCAAGAAACATGAGGAAAAAAAGAGAGAGAGTTTCTTTGCTCACTGGAAACTCAGTCTTGAGAGAACAATTGTATCTGTTAGGAACTGGCCTGGACAACATACGAGGGTTGTTTTTTAAGTAAGGGGCGTTTTTATTTTTTTAAAAAGATACAAATACTTTTGTAAAAAACTTTTATTTTCTGATTCTACACACTTTTACCTATTTTCCTACATAGTTGCCTTGTTTATTTAAGCACTTGTCATACCGTACAACTAAGTTTTTAATTCCCTCTTCAAAGAATTCGGCCGCCTGCTCCGACAGCCAAGAGTTCACGGCCGCTTTCACTTCATCGTCGTCATTGAAGCGCTGCCTGCCAAGATGATGTTTCAGGTACCGGAAAAGGTGAAAATCGCTAGGAGCAAGGTCGAGGCTGTATGGTGCATGGTCCAAAACTTCCCAGCCAAAATAATCAATCGAATCTCGAGTCTTTTGAGAGGTGTGAGGCCTAGCATTATCGTGCAGGAGCAAAGCTCCTTTTGTCAGCATGCCGCGCCTTTTGTTTTGAATTGCTCTGCGGAGCTTCTTTAGAGTTGCACAGTAGGCATTTGAGTTGATTGTCGTTCCTCGTGGCATAAAGTCCACTAGCAAAATACCGCGCCGCTCCCAGAACACAGTTGCCATAATCTTGCGCTTTGACAGTGTCTGTTTGGCTTTGACCTTGACGGGTGAGGTTGTGTGTCGCCATTCCATCGATTGTCGCTTGCTTTCGGGAGTGATATGGAATATCCATGTTTCATCTCCAGTGACAATTTGACTCAACGTGTCATCCCCTTCTTCCTTGTAACGAATCAAAAAGTCCAATGAAGTGGCAAATCTCTTCCCTTTGTGGTCCTCTGTGAGGAGTCTGGAGTCTGGGTACCCACCGAGAACACAGTTTCTTAAAGTTTAGGTTTTCAGACACAATTTTGTACAAAACCGATCTTGAAACTTGTGGAAATTCCAAAGAAAGAGTGGAAATTGTGAATCTTCTGTCCTCACGAATCTTTGTTTCGACTGCAGCCACCAAATCATCAGTGATCACAGAGGGCCGGCCTGAGCGTTCTTCGTCATGGACGTTTTGACGGCCATTTTTAAACTCTCTAACCCATTGACGCACTTTACCTTCACTCATTGCATTCAAGCCATAAACTTCTGTTAACTGACGATGAATTTCTGCAGCTGATAGGCTTCTCGCGGTCAAAAAACGTATCACTGACCGTATCTCACACGCGGCGGGCGATTCAGTAATCGTAAACATTATAAAGTAGCACAGCGATGCGTACACGTCAGCTGCAGAGGTGCAACTTGCATCAGTGTGAACGGGAAGGATGCCGGCAAGTGGCGCGGTGGCTTGTTGCGGCGTCCGCGCGAAATACGGAACTATACGGGCGAACGGCCCTTACTTAAAAAACAACCCTCGTATGAGATCACCTCCCAAACCTACAACAACATCAGGGGTCACAGCATTATCAGCAACATTTACACCAGCAGAATCAGCCTCTTTTCAGTGGTTCACAGGGATCTCCAACAACAGCAGCAGCCCAACAACAGAAATGGAAAAGGGCGACGTATACATCACTGTGTGTGCAGTGTTTCTTGATTTCCAAAAGGCATTCGACTCAGTACCACACCTACATTTATTGTCAAAAGAACAATCGTATGGGTATCAAGTGAAATTGGTGACTGGATTGAGGACTTTTTGGTAGGGAACACATAGCATATTACCTTGGATTTAGAGTAATCATCATATGCAGAAGTAGCTTCGAGTGTGCCTCAGGGAAGTGTGTTGGGACCCTTACTGTTCGTATTGTATATTAACGACCTTGCAGACAACATTAATAGTGAAATCAGGCTTTTTGCAGATGATGCAGTTATCTGTAATGAAGTACTACCTGAAAGAAGCTGCATAAATATTCAGTCAGATCTTGATAAGATTTCAAAGTGGTTCAGAGATTGGCAACTTGCTCTAAACGTTCATAAATGTAAAATTTTGCACGTCACAAAACAAAAAAAAAAAAAAAAGAACACATTTATTCTGTAACTATAATATCAGTGAGTTACTGTTGGAATCGGCCAACTCATATAAATAGCTTGGTGTAAGACTTTATGGGGATATGAAATGGAATGATCACATAGGTTCAGTGGTTGGTGAAGCAGGTGGTAGACTTTGGTTTATTGCTAGAGTACTAGGGAAGTGTAATCAGTCTACAAAGGAGATTGCTTACAAATCGCTCATGCATCCGGTTCTAGAATATTGCTCAAGTGTGTGCGACCCTTACTAGATAGAATTAACAGGGGATGTTCAACATATACAGAGAAGGACAGCACGAATGGTCACAGGTTTCTTTAATTCCTGGGAGAGTGTCACAGAGATACTGAAGGAACTGAACTGGAAGACTCTTGACGGTAGACAAAACTATTCCGAGAAATTCTATTAATACATTTTCAAGGATCGGCTTTCAATGATTACTCTAAGAACATACTGCAACCTCCTATGCAACGCTCACATAGGGATTGTGAGGATAAGATTAGAATAATTACTGTATGTACATAGACATTCGAAACAATCATTCTTCCGCTCTCCATAAATGAATGGAATGGGAAGAAACCCTAATAACTGGTACAAGGAACGTACCTTCTACCATGCAGAGTATAGATGTAGATATAGACGCACAGGTCATTGTAATGTACGACACTTTCGGGATGCACGCTACCCTCATGAGGAATACCCCTGCAGGTCACACACAGTGAGCACAAATTAAACACCAATGAGTGAATCACGAAACTGTTCATCGTATCAGTATCATGCCAGGACCGCCAATCCATTACAAAGCGCGGTACTTGGCGCCTGATAGACTACACACTGCTAAAAACGTAACATACGAAATGCTATGGGCCGAAACTGTTAGTCCGTGGGCTTCACCGATTCATTTGGTGGCAAAAAAAGACAGTTCTTATAGACTTCGTGGTTACTGTCATTCGCTGAACACCCATACGATACCCAATTCGTACAGGACTTTTTGCATGCATTGGCTGCTGCTACTGCCTTTATCGTCATAGACTGGTAAAAAGCTTGTTTACGGTTTCCCATGGCGAGTGAAGATGTTCCCAAAACCGCCATAATAAAATCATTCGGATTTTATGAATTTCTAGTAATGTCTTATGGCTTAAAAACACTGCCCAAATGTAGCAACGTTTTACGACTAAGTACGATACTTTTACATTGTGTTTCTCGTATCTCGTATCTCGACGACATTTTGGTTTTCTTAGTATCGCCCCAATGACAGGAGAAACGTCTAAGCTATATTTCCGACACGCTAGACAAGCATGGTGTTGTATTCAATAACGGCAAATGTAAGCTCCGACAGAAAAAAAGTTACATTCCTTGATCACTCATTCAGTCATGCGGGAATTCGTCCTACAGCAGAAAGGATCAAACTATTATGATCACTCCCTTATGATAGCAACTACCATGAATTAAGATGATTTCTGGGAGGTATTAATTTTTATAGGAGACATTTGCCCCAAGCTGTGGGGTACAAGTTCCACTCACTGACGCACTAGCAGGAAAAAAAAAACAAGCATGACAAGAAAGCTCTTCCATAGATAAAGGAGACACAAAGATCATTTGACAATATCAAACTGTGTCTGTAACAGTCAGTCATCTTAGCTCCCCCTGCCCAGACCACTCCCTTGTCAGTCACAGCTGATACCAGTGAAACATCGATTGAGAAGGTCCTGCAACAACTGACAGACAACAGCGGCCGTTGCGATTTTTTTCACAAAGGTTACCCCCGCTCAACGAAAATGCTACGCATCCGACCGGGCGTTCTTGGCCGTTTATGAGGCTGTGTGGTAATTCAAAGCGGAGATGGAAACCAGGCGTTTACAATTTATACAGACCATCGCCCACTCACGGAAGCTATAAGAAACCCGAGTAATCAAGAATCAAGAATTTTATTCACCATAGATCATTTTACAATGATATTGGCTTCGTCATACAGGATGTAGTAGTACATACAGAATAATGAAAATAAACAAGTGTCAGTACATTGTAGAATACATTTCAAGCATGGCAGTGTACCAAATTATACCAGAATAGCTTCTAAAAGTTAATGCAATAAGCTATAGTATAATCTAATATAATATACTATTGTATTGTTTATTGTATAAACTATGTAATTACACACGATTAACCACAGCACACAACAATATGTTTAACTACAGACAACTTTTAAATGCTTATATCCTCCTCAGGCATCTCAAAGGATTCTTTAATGTCATAGAATGGATGATCTGACAGCCAGCAGTACCTCTTAATTAAAAAAAAAATATATCCATAGACCGAACATGAATTGGCAGTTAATTGAACGTTTTGAGTGGGTTAACTTTGTATGAATTTCCTGTTCTTGCTAATCTGTGGCGTAGTATGTCTAAATTACCCTTAGCCCTGGTGTTGTGTTCATGTATTTCCCCTCTGGAAATAAATTCTGAAATATTATTTTTAATATGGAGTACAGACACATAGATGTATAAATTTATAATTGTGAGTATTCTGCCCTGCTAGACGTTTTCGCCACCTGGACTATGTCAGCTAATTCTCATAATTCTTCACCGACACTCAGCACATCAAGTGTCCTAGTAACTTAGTGGGGGACTACTTGTCACACATTAATACATTGTCTACAAACATTTTAACTATGATGACCTTGCATCAACTCAGGAACAAACCGCAAATCTGCACACTACTACAGGACCAATCTGGCTTGATGTTCGAACGTCACTTCCTTCCCGAATATGGTGAACAAATCTGGTGTGATGTATCACAAGGGTGAGCTCGCTCATTGGTTGCCCTTTCAATGAAACATCAAATCTTTGACAGTCTCTGTGGTGTCACCGCCAGACACCACACTTGCTAGGTGGTAGCTTTAAATCGGCCGCAGTCCGTTAGTACATGTCGGACCCGCGTGTCGCCACTGTCAGTAATCGCAGACCGAGCGCCACCACACGGCAGGTCTAGAAAGACGGACTAGCACTCGCCCCAGTTGTACGACGACTTTGCTAGCGACTACACTGACGAAGCCTTTCTCTCATTTGCCGAGAGACAGTTAGAATAGCCTTCGGCTAAGTCCATGACTACGACCTAGCAAGGTGCCATTAATCATATCTGGAGAGAGTCTCATTTGTATAGTCAAGAGCGATGTACCACAAGGATGAATTAAAGTTAAGTAAACAGACGCTACGTACTTTTCTTTAGTGCATTCATTACGTATCCTGTTCCAGACTTCACGCCAGTCGGCGTGTGTGTACGCGTGCTTTCGGTTACCCATCACTGTGGACTGGCTGTCTTGTCAGTCCACTACAGTCTCCACCACTTGTCACACCACTTGTCACTTTCTGCTTAAATGGTTCAAATGGCTCTAAGCCCTATGGCACTTAACATATGAGGTCATCAGTCCCCTAGACTTAGAACTACTTAAACCTAACTAACCTAAGGACATCACACATATCCATGCCCAAAGCAGGATTCGAACCTGCGAGAGACCACAGCAAGGGGCTTCATGAAAATTTGGACCTCATGCTTCAGATTTCCGGCCACAATAAATACAGACCAGAGCCACCAGTTTGAGTCCGCCCTGTTCTCAGATATGTGGAAACTATGTGGACTGAAATCCTACTGCTCCACCACCAACCAGCAACAGAGAAATGGGTTGGTAGGGCAGTGGCACCGCACTTTAAAGCAGCAGCAACGTGCCACATGGGCAAATGGGCTGAATCTCTGTCTTGGGTACAGCTGCGGGGAAGTTTAGTCTTCATGGAGGACTTGCAGGCGTCGTTGCCAGATAATTTGCACAGAGAGCCTCTGATCCTACCAGCAGAGTTCATCAAACCTACAGAACTTCTGAACATCGATTCAGTTGCCACCTCTAGCCAACCGCACCACGTCTCATGCATTAGAACACTACCTCCTCAACCCCATGGAACTCTAAAGAACTTCATTCAAAAGGCCAACACAACCTGCAAGTTGGTAATGCTGGGTGACAACACTATACAGGCAGCCCTCCAACCACCATACTCGGACACCCACAAAAGTCCTATGGAAAGGTGTAAACATCTCTGATTATTCCTCCTTGAAAAACCTACAACTGCCTCAGTAAATTAACTCAGACCTGCCTACATCCTACACGAAATGGCCGATGCCCCGGTCTCACACATCACTCCAACATATCTGCATGCACAGGCAGCATTTCAACACGCCACATCGTCCAGTGATACTGTTACCAATGTCACTGCCTGCTTTTCCTTCGACACTGCCAGCTGCGCCATCCTCTCCACAGGACAATGCCGCACTATCCGGTTAGGGGGGCTCACATTCCGACTGCCTCTTTGCCTTGATGACTATGTCCTCGAATAAATGCAGACGCCTACACTTCCACCCTCGCACTCCGCACTACTTGGTCAGGAAGGGGGAGGGGGGGGGGGAGACAGCGAGCGCTGATGTGGAAGCTCTTCCTATCAGAGATTAATAATAACCTTGTTCTTTCGTGAAGTTTAATATCTTTTATTTTTGTCTTTTGTTTTATGGTCTAGCGGCTTCCATTTTCATTACAGGCAAGTGATTATAGTGTGATTAGAGTGTACTAAAGTGATCAATAAAACAAGTCTATCAATGAACAGAGTATCGCAACGTTATTCAGAGTACTTCTTGAATGGAGTCTATACAAATAAAACGCCTCAAATTGTTAGGTCTACAACTTTGCTTCCGCCGTTTTGCAATAGACGGCAGTAGCGGCAAGTGGGGTTCGGGTGGTTGGCCATAGGTGTAATAAAATAAGTTTAGGCATCTGTAAACATAATGCCATAAAAATATTAGTCAATTTGTGATTGCATCATAAGGTTATTCTCGATTAAGTACGTCAACTTACGTACCCATTTCTCCCCATTTTCGGGAAATTTTAATTTTGTGCTTTAACAGAAGAAATCTGCGGCTGTGGCTCTTAAAATGCTGGGTAAGGCCAATGGTGAGGGAGCTATTAGTGGAAGAACGTGCAGAGAATGTTTTCAACGCCTTAAGAACGGTGGTTTTGATGTCAAAGTCCGGCATGGCGGTGGAAGAGAGAACGTTTTCGTAGGTACTGAAACAGACGAAGACAGTCAGAGGACATCATTATCGAAAGCAAACTGTTGCGTTCGACCCAGCACTGAAACACAAACGGCCACAATACAGCGAAAGACAGCTAAAGGTAATTCTGCAGCAGGTCAGTGCTCGACCCCATGTCGCAAAACCCGTCAAAATATCCATGGAAACGTTGAAATGAGTAGTCTTGTCCCCCCCGCCGTATTCTCCATACGTTGCTCTCTCTGACTACCATCTTTTTTGATCAGTGGCATATAGTCTGGCGACCATATAAATCAGTGCAAAATTGAATCGATTCATGGATCCCCACAAAAGACGCCCAGTTCTTCCGCCACGGGACTCGTATGCTGTCCGAAAGATGGGAGAATGTAGTGGCCAGCGATGTGCAATACTACGAATCATAATTTTTTGTAAGTTTATCACAACAAAGCCCCGAACTTCGAGAAAAAATGGTAATAGCAAAGTTGTAGACCTAGTATTCACTTAGAAAGTTTGGGTGTCTATTACCACGGCACATAGGAAGGACTACATCAGTTGGGAAAGTCTGATCTCTGCTGCGCTTAGCAGTGAAAGCTGGAAATTTAAAAATGCGACATTGGTTGGGAGAGGATGCGTGCATTGATGTATCTGAATGCGTTAAACATAAAAACATGCATCACACATTACAGAAATGACTTAATCACTAACCTTAATTCGTGTAGCTGTTAGACTTACGTAGTATTTTGGTTGCCCGATCAGTTGTGTGGTGGTCTACTATTGCTTGGTTTTTAGGATGTACCAACATACTACTAACATCCATAACAATGGAGAGCAAACAATGTCTGTCAACAATATAGTGATGCAAATTCGCAAAGCACAGGAGAGAAGAGTGGAACGGAATAAATAAATAAAAGTTTTGTGACTATTTTTAATACGTAAAATATCTTTTAATGAAGTAAAGTCACCATGACTGCATTCTTGAAACATTTGAAAATTCACACTTCTATGTGAATTATCTATTACACTTCCTGTGCTTGAAAAAACTGCATAGACATATGCACATAGTCACAAACAGTATTATTATCTTCATTTCAAACCTGCGAACGGTTAACTGTTCCCAATAACAATAAATAACCATTGCAGCTACTGATCCAATGACAGCGTGGGCTATGCTGATATAAGCCCTCTGGCTCCATCACTTTAGTTTGGTATCTCTGTGAACAATCTTTCGTGATGTTTTCTAGCCATTATTTTCCATTAGCTTGTTAACATGATATGTATCATCAGTGGTGTTATTAGGTTTACTGGTGCCCAGAGCAAATTTCGACATGAAGCCACCGTACACGCACATTAAACGTCGTCGTTAATTCACATTAAATCCAGGGTTTTCGGGGGTCGTAACGTCATGCCACGAAGTACCTTGGGCTGCCACTAGAAATCACATTCAGCGAGATTTTCTTCCCCAGACGTGTGAAAATGTCTGCATGTACACTAGAGAGCCAAAGAAACTGGTACACCTGTCTAATATCGCATAGGCCCCCTACGAGCACACGGAAGTGCCACAACACGACGTGGCATGGACTCGACTAATGTCTTTAGATTAGATTAGATTAGATTAATTATTCATTCCATAGACCCACAAAAGAGGGGATCCTCCTGGGTGTGGAACATGTCAGATAAACACATTACAAAAATGTAATTAGAAAAACTTGAGTTTCATTAATTTTAATGATCCTCAGTAATAAACAGTAAAATTATGCACACAAATTAAATTAAACCTCTAATATTTACAGGTTTAATACTTACAACTGCTTTCATTAAATCCATCATTCACACAGTAGCTAGTTACTTGGCTATTACAGCAAAGTATTGTTGAAAACCAAAGTAAATTATTCATTTCAATGATCCTCAGTTAAGAACAGTCAAATTATGTACAAGATTTAAAATTAAACTTCCACTATTTACAGACTTAAGACTTACATCTGCTTTCCCTACATCCATCATTCACATAGTAGGTAGTTACTTGGTTGTTACAACCAAGTACTGTCAAAAATTAAAGTATAATAAATTTTCATTAAAATGGTGTACTGCACTTGTTGAGAAATTCATGGATGGAATAGAAGAAGTTGGCCACCAAAAATTCTTTTAAATTATGTTTAAATTGTGCCTTGTCTGAAACTAAACTCTTAATGGTTGCTGGTAACTTATTGAAAATATGTGTTGCTGAATACTGGACTCCTTTCTGGGCAAGAGTAAGTGATTTTAAATCTTTATGTATATTGTTCTTATTCCTAGTATTGATACTGTGTACTAAGCAGTTAGTTGGAAAAAGAGATGTATTATTTACAACAAACTTCATTAAGGAATAAATATGCTGAGAAGCTGTGGTCAGTTTGCCAAATTCTTTGAATAGGTTTCAACATGATGTTCTTGGATTTGCACTACACATTACTCTTGTTATACGCTTCTATAGTCTAAAAATTTTTTCTCGGTTTGTGGAGTTACCCCAAAATATGAAACCATATGACATAATGGAGTGAAAATACGCAAAATATGCCGGTTTTTTATATTTATATCTCCCATGTCTGACATCATTCGCATTGCAAATACAGACTTGTTTAGGCGTTTTAGCAGTTCGTTAGTATGTCGCTCCCAACTGAATTTATTATCAAGTTGTAATCCCAAGAATTTTACACTCTCAACTTCTCCTATTTCCATGTCATCATATTTTACACACACACTAGAAGGAAATCTTGGAAGATCTGAACTGCATAAAGTGGGTCTTTTCAAAGTTTAATGACAGTGAATTGGCTATGAACCACTTATTAATGTCAGTAAAATTTTGATTAGCTGCCCTTTCTACATTTATATTTGATTTACTGTTTATTGCAATGTTTGTATCATCTGCAAATATGGCATCTGGTAATGTAACAGATGACAGGTCATTAATATACACAAGAAAAAGTAGTGGACTTGGTATGGAACCTTGGGGAACACCACGTGCAAGTTTCTTCCCAGTCAGATGATGTCTGACTGCCTACTGCTGAAATGTTACGCAATGACGCCCTTTTTTTCTATTAGTAAGATATGACTCAAACCACTTTGCAGCACTACCAGTGATGCCATAATATTTTAATTTATGTAAAAGAATTCTGTGATTCACACAGTCAAAAGTCTTTGACAGGTCACAGAATATGCCAGTTGCCTCTAATTTGTTGTCTAATGAATTAAGGACATTTTCACTCTAAGTGTAAATAGCCTTCTCAATATCAGAACCCTTAAGGAACCCGAACTGTGACCCTGACAGTATGTTATTTTCACTAAGGTGCTTAAGTAGACGCTTGAACATAACCTTTTCAAAAATTTTTGAAAAAGCTGGCAAGAGTGAGATAGGTCGGTAATTTGATGGCATTTCTTTGTCCCCTTTCTTGTGGACAGGTATAACTTCAACATATTTAAGCCAGTCCGGGAACGTTCCTGTAATAAGTGATTGATTACACAAATAACTTAAGATATGACTAAGCTCACATGAACATGTCTGAAGTAGTGTTGGAGGGAATTGACACTATGAACCCTGCAGGACTGTCCATAAATCCGGAAGAGTATGAGAGGGTGGAGATCCCTTCTGAACATCACGTTGCAAGGCATCCCAGATACGTTCAATAATGTTCATGTCTGGGGAGTTTGGTGGCCATAGGAAGTGTTTAAACTCGAAAGACTGTTCTTGGAGCCACTCTGTAGCAATTCTGGACGTATGGGGTGTCGCATAGTCCTGCTGGAATGGCCAAAGTCAGTCGGAATGCGCAATGGACATAAAAGAATGCAGGTGATCAGACAGGATGCTGCCAGAGTCGTATCTAGACATATCAGGGGTCTCATATCACTCCAACTGTATACGCCCTACACTATTACAGAGCCTCCAACAGCTTGAACAGTTCCCTGCTGACTTGCAGGGTATATGGATTCATGAGGTTGCGTCCTCACCTGTGCACATCCATACGTTCGATACAATTTGAAACGAGACTCGTTCGACGAGGCAACACGTTTCCAGTCATCAACCGTCCAATGTCGGAGTTGACGAGCCCAGGCGAGGCATAAGGCTTTGTATCGTGCAGCCATCAAGGGTACACGAGTGGGCCTTCGGCTCCGAAAGCCCACATGGATGATGTTTCGTAGAATGGTTCGCACGCTGACACTTGTTGATGGCCCAGCATTGAAATCTGCAGCTATTTGCGAAAAGGTTGCACTTCTGTCACGTTGAACAATTCTCTTCAGTAGTCGTTGGTCCCGTTCTTGCAGCATCTTTTCCCTGCCGCAGCGATGTCGGAGATTTGATGTTTTACCAAATTCCGGATATTCACACTACAGTCGTTAAATGGTCGTTCGGAAAAATACCACTCATCGCTACCTACGAGATGCTGCGTCCCATCGGTCGTGCGCCGACTATAACACCACCTTCAAACTCACTTAAATCTTGATAATCTGCTATTGTAGCAGCGGTAACTGATATAACAGGTGTGCCAGACACTTGTTGCCTTATATCGGCGTTGCTGACCGCAGCGCCGTGTTTTGCCTGTTTACATATCGCTGTATTTGAATACGACATGCCGGTACCAGTTTCTTAGGAGCTTTAGTGTATATGAGTTACTGTTGGATTTGTTACGCACTCTTCATGCGTTTGTATTCTGATCAGACAACAGCTTGTACAGATTTTAGGCCTGTGAGCATATATATGAGCTTTTATCTTACAAGATGAGCTTACGGACTGGCCCTGTTCGATCTTCTTATGTGTATTTATACAGTTTGAAAGCTTGTGTCCAAACATCAGTTTCCAAAAACAGAGATAGTTTCTGAGCTCTGTTAAGTACAAAACAGTTCTCGCAAGTGATAAGATGTGTTTAGCTGAAGGAGTAGCGCTGAAGTCTCAGTTTGAGTTTCGAACCACCTTTACCCCATTTTTTTTTACTCTCATTTAAATTCTATTTTTTGTCAAGTGGATATTATAATAATTTCTAACGAAAACAACGTCATTTTATTTTCAGCTATGGGTCACATGAAACAAATTAAAATTTTATACAGACATGTAAATGACTTACATTAATAATAATCAAGAAAGAATTTTCACTCTTCAGTAGAGGTGCGCTGAAATGAAACTTCCTCGCAGATTAAAACTAGATTAATCCACTAGGAAGTTTCATCAACAATACTGATGCATTTCGTATGTTCGTTTCTTCATAGAATGAAGAAATGAAAGATTTGTGGGCATTAGCAGTAAATAGAAGAGATGTAGAATACCCAGGAAAAAATGGATTTGCATTTGACCAGCAGAACTTTTTGTAGATACAGTTCAGCCTTCTGAACTTTTATCTGCTAGAATCTACTAGGGGACTGCTGTGAGGGATACCTGTTACGGTATTTGTTTGTTTTTTCACTTTACTCATGATGTCTCTCAAAGTTTTTCATGAATATATTAGTTTGTTTCTGTAAACATAATTCGTTCCACCAGATGTAGGAGAGGTCTGGTGTTTTGATATACTACGTTTCTTTTAAAAAAATGGTTCAAATGGCTCTGAGCACTATAGGACTTAACATCTATGGTCATCAGTCCCCTAGAACTTAGAACTACTAAAACCTAACTAACCTAAGCACAGCACACAACACCCAGCCATCACGAGGCAGAGAAAATCCCTGACCCCGCCGGGAATCGAACCCGAGAACCCGGGCGTGTTTCTTTAAAATTTCGTGTATACAACCACCACGCTTGATGAACGCTGCACCTACCGTCCTTGCTGCTCATGCAGTCTCAGTTTTATCCAGAACACCACGCTTTGTTTCGGTTTTGGTATTACCACCGACTGTGGGCACGGATAAATTGTGAGCACATATTCTTTTTTTTCGCATTTGTAGTTCATTGCTGTAGCATTGTTTACTGCAACGAAGCGTCTGTTAGAAGATATTTTGCTGACCAAATCGCCTTGGCAACACTTTATAAAGTTTGTAGTCTCATGACACATCACAGATGTAAATTTAATGTCTAAATTAAGACATAATTATTCTGGGGTTTTACCTAATATGGCGTAATGTATGTTTCATGTTCAACTTCTTGCACTTGACATGGCAAACAAATATTAAAACTCCTACATTTGTACTCTATGTTCTTGTTAGTTCAGTGATTTGTGTCCTTAACAAGCTTCAAAGCTGAAACAGGTAGCTGCATAAATATCTTTTATATTCACTGCATTTAACTCAATACACCGTCAGTGTAAATAGCCGAAGGGAGATGTATTAATGGTCCAACATGCTTAGAATATTTCCAAACACGTTTACTAGCGTATTTTCCACAATTTCATGTTATGTTTTTGCCTCAGTACCGGACGTAGAACAGCAGGGTTTGCACTCAGCTATTTTCCGTATTTGTGTGTCACCGCACTTACGCAGAAATGTGGTTGCAGTTTAGTAGCGGCGTTGGCCACTGTTTCTAAAGACGAGTCTCCGAAAGTGACATCTAGTGGTACCACCAAGTATTTATGGCGTGACGTCACGAGCCACTACTCAAGAAATATCAGGATTTGACGTCGAGTCTGACAAACATCACCCCATTTTTCTTCTTTTTTGGTTAAACGCTATTATTAGTTAGCTACATTTAAATGTGTCGAAAAAACAAAATCTCAATGTATTACTTTTTATTAACTGATGAATATTTTAGGCAGGAGTAACTTTTAGCTTTTGAACTTGTGGCGATGCAATTAATCGAAAACTATCTTTGAACCAGTGAAGTGTAAAGTATCTTTATTTTGAGACGTTCAGGTTTCCCGTCTGTGGATGGTATATTGAGTGTTTTTCTGCTGTACTTTTCATGTACCTCTAGTGGAGTATTAAAGTATCCAGATTCAATTTATACACGTATATACTATAATTATTGTGGATAGACCTTTCTCATAAGTGGTGACCCTATAGAAAGCCATGAACCACGAAAAAAAGTACGTTTGAGGATACTACATCGGCTACAACAGACGTCATCTCATCTCATACTCTTTTGTTATTGTCAGACATTACTCATAACATGCCCTCTGCATACAAGTACGCACTCCTTCAAGATCACGCACTCTGCTGTACTCGCAAATCAAGAGACCCATGCAGTCAAAAACTTTTAAAAAGTGAAGTTTTTGTGACAAATCTCCATGTGATTTCTGGTGTCGTATAAGAACACTAGTACCTGAAACTCAGGTTTTCAAGGCAACTTTAAAACAAATGTGGTCCAATCAGGTGCCTTTTGTTTTTAAAAATGCTGTGAGTTCAAATATCATAGTGGATCCTTAAATTTTCATTTACTGGTAGCTGACCAAATGCGTAGTGAGTCAGTACGGCCTGATGGTTTTCGAATTTATAGCACTCAGTGACATTTTTAAAATACAGCAATTTATTTTGTTTCAAAAGATACACAATGAATAACAGTTTCCATCCTGAACGTTAATTCTGAGAGAAATTAATTATTTGTTAAACGTAAGAAGTGGCCCTCTTTTTCAGCACACCCGTCAACCCTCTGTGTGAAGTTTTTTTATCATCCCTTCAACATGTTATGGGGTATAGCACGTATCTCTCGCTCAATGGTATCCTTTAATTGAAGCACAGTAAGTGGCTTACTGACGTACACTTTGTTCTTGAGGAAGCCCCACAAGCCATATTCTTACATGACAATTCACATGCGGGTCCGAAAACTGGTAACAACATCACGCGTTTAGCTGCTTTGGACGCCACTAGATGGCAGCAGTTCCCACTGTCATAACGAAAGCACTTGCTCCGGTGCGACTCTCGAGTGCTGTCCAGCAGCAAGACAAGCAAACTACAGAAACACTACCAATTCACGAAATCCCACCACACAGCAGCTGGCACAACCCTCACTGCTATGTCAACAGACTACTGTTGTTGGTGTCATTTCCATTTCAGACAACAGGCAAGAAAATGCACAACTTCTTGCAGTTACCCAAGCGAAAACAGCGTCAGGGATGAGGTGCAGTCTGTGATTCTGAACTAAAGTACCTAACCACCGACGTCACAACTGACCAAGAACATCAATTTGAGACGTGTTACTTGCATGAGCTGACAAACTTACGTTGTTTTAAACACCACCACACAACCAACGATCACCAAGCCAATAATGAGATGGTGAAATGATAGAATTGTGCTTTAAAATCTTTCCTAATGTATCATGGCTCTTCATGGCTGTCTGCCCTGCTGGTAATGTTACTGGAACTACGTGCTGCAATTAAATCCAATATTGGAGCCTCTTCAATGGAGTTCGTGTATGCTGAACCACACAGACTTCCTTCAAAATTTTTCAAACAGCGACATGACCGTCCACTGTCAGACCTCCATTTCTTATACAACAAGTCAAGAATTGTCTCTGTACATTTTGTCCATCTCCAGCATCCTGATACATGGGTCCTGACGTTTTTTTACACAAAGATCTACATACGTGCTCTCACACTGTGTCATGCAGTGGCTCTGTCAAACCTCCATGGCAACCACCTTACATGGTTCCTTATCCCTTAATGGTGTGGAATGAACACTGTCATGATACTGATTACTGCAAGTTCACTTCAGTGTTCTTGAAACATGTCAGACCAGCCTACCTGCTTCAAGAGGACAACACTTCAGGGCCCCTACTGTTGCCCATCCCCTACATTGCTCGACACGGTTGCTGCTGAGACTATATTGTCATCAGTCCAGTCCTATTGGACATTCAACCAGTATCTCCAGTTCTACCAACCCACACTGAAGCTGGTAAAGTTGTACACCACATCCATCATTCCAGGATTTAAACTACACTGGGAAGGTGGAGTGGGAACTATCTCTGAAACAGTGAAGTGTAAAATATCTTTATTTTGAGAGTCTGGTTTCCTGTCTTTGGACTGCCGTGCTTTGCTCGAATTTTTTTCTGTAGTAATGTTTCATGTGTCTCTCATTGAATTTTGAATAAAGTGTGCAGCTTCAGTATCAATGAGCGCTTACTGTACATATTGTGCATCGAAACTCTTTGTTTATTTCTTTCGTCAAGAATGCATTGTACTACCGTCTGTAGGGACCTACAGTTTAACGTGAAATTTGAACCACGGTGAAACTCGTCGTGTTCGCAGACCCACACCTTTGCTAGATGCCGAATTGAAGGTAAATGTTAGAAAAAGTGAGAGGAGTAACTGGAGGTCGAGTCAATAAATTCTTGAGTTGTAGTCTGACTGTTGCACGCTGTACTAGCAGTCAACATTCAATGTTCGGACTTATTTGCACTGTAAAATCTTACCTAAAAAGAGAAGAAAAAATGAGCGATTAGCTCAGTTACAAATTGGACTCTTATAGATTCATTACCTCCAAAAATGATAGCACTGACGACATTTAGGCACACTGAATGACGATACCGCGGGTGATCAGTTTAAAATTACAGTAGTAGTTTAAATACCACGTAAACCGTGTTTGTCCTTTTAGGTCAGTAAAGACAGAGTTCTGCTTTTGAATGATAAGTGGTGTTCTAGAAACTAATTTGTAAACACATCCTCTGAGAATGCTGTCGACTAGATATTTCAGCAGGAGAAGAGGAGCAAGGTTAAATGATAATTGTTGAAGATTTTTCAAAGATTCATAGCTCGTATTGCGAATACAATGCATCCATGAATGTCTTTCCTGCGGCATCAAACTCACCAGCAGTAGCACAGCGTTCCATTATACCAGTGCTGGTTTCTCAAACTTCTCCTTTGCCTCTAACGCTCTGAGTAATGTCAGTTTTCCTTTCAAAGTTGAGTCGCAACTGCCAAATGCATGGTGCTCGGAAGCATTTCGTGGTGCTATATTTGCAAGTGTCAGTGTGGCAAAGCAATCAGCTGGACCAACTGCAGTGGAGTCTGAAGACCTCAAAGCTCAGTCTGCTGGCAATTACCACTAGCAAAAAAGCAGCACCAAAGCAGATGCTGAAAACAGTGTGTTGCAAAGGTTGCCTTGGAGGTTAGGCGTACAAGAAACACTGCCTGAAATGTATTATCATTTACAAACTATTCAAAGACCACTCACGTACCTAGGCTCCAAGTGGTGAACCTGTTCTTAGTAGAGACGACTGTGATGTACACTCCTGGAAATTGAAATAAGAACACCGTGAATTCATTGTCCCAGGAAGGGGAAACTTTATTGACACATTCCTGGGGTCAGATACATCACATGATCACACTGACAGAACTACAGGCACATAGACACAGGCAACAGAGCATGCACAATGTCGGCACTAGTACAGTGTATATCCACCTTTCGCAGCAATGCAGGCTGCTATTCTCCCATGGAGACGATCGTAGAGATGCTGGATGTAGTCCTGTGGAACGGCTTGCCATGCCATTTCCACCTGGCGCCTCAGTTGGACCAGCGTTCATGCTGGACGTGCAGACCGCGTGAGACGACGCTTCATCCAGTCCCAAACATGACAATGGGGGACAGATCCGGAGATCTTGCTGGCCAGGGTAGTTGACTTACACCTTCTAGAGCACGTTGGGTGGCACGGGATACATGCGGACGTGCATTGTCCTGTTGGAACAGCAAGTTCCCTTGCCGGTCTAGGAATGGTAGAACGATGGGTTCGATGACGGTTTGGATGTACCGTGCACTATTCAGTGTCCCCTCGACGATCACCAGTGGTGTACGGCCAGTGTAGGAGATCGCTCCCCACACCGTGATGCCGGGTGTTGGCCCTGTGTGCCTCGGTCGTATGCAGTCCTGATTGTGGCGCTCACCTGCACGGCGCCAAACACGCATACGACCATCATTGGCACCAAGGCAGAAGCGACTCTCATCGCTGAAGACGACACGTCTCCATTCGTCCCTCCATTCACGCCTGTCGCGACACCACTGGAGGCGGGCTGCACGATGTTGGGGCGTGAGCGGAAGACGGCCTAACGGTGTGCGGGACCGTAGCCCAGCTTCATGGAGACGGTTGCGAATGGTCCTCGCCGATACCCCAGGAGCAACAGTGTCCCTAATTTGCTGGGAAGTGGCGGTGCGGTCCCCTACGGCACTGCGTAGGATCCTACGGTCTTGGCGTGCATCCGTGCGTCGCTGCGGTCCGGTCTCAGGTCGACGGGCACGTGCACCTTCCGCCGACCACTGGCGTCAACTTCGATGTACTGTGGAGACCTCACGCCCCACGTGTTGAGCAATTCGGCGGTACGTCCACCCGGCCTCCCGCATGCCCACTATACGCCCTCGCTCAAAGTTCGTCAACTGCACATACGGTTCACGTCCACGCTGTCGCGGCATGCTACCAGTGTTAAAGACTGCGATGGAGCTCCGTATGCCACGGCAAACTGGCTGACACTGACGGCGGCGGTGCACAAATGCTGCGCAGCTAGCGCCATTCGACGGCCAACACCGCGGTTCCTGGTGTGTCCGCTGTGCCGTGCGTGTGATCATTGCTTGTACAGCCCTCTCGCAGTGTCCGGAGCAAGTATGGTGGGTCTGACACACCGGTGTCAATGTGTTCTTTTTTCCATTTCCAGGAGTGTAGATTATAATGCTACCACAGAAGAAGAGGAAGAAGAAGGTGAGGAACAAGAAAACAAAGATCTTGACGTAAGATTAAGAACAGAATAAATCGAAGAGCTAGTCTTAAAGTTACTAGGTGTTTCCTTCTACAAACAAGACATCAAAGCGTTAGTGGTGAGGCTAGGCACCTGTACGGAAGAGGCAGGTACCAGGGACATCTCAGGGTGTTAGGCTCACCCCTTAACTAACAAGTACGAAGTGCTGTATACAAATGAAACCGTAAATAAGTGCGGAATGTTATTGTAATTTCTCATCACTTCTGTTATTCTGAGTAAAAAACATTGGATGAACTGAACATGCTCTTATGGGTGGTCGGAAAGACATTCGTGGGACTTAATATGCAACAACTTACTCGTGGTTGGTTGTTACCACTGATAATAATTTTCCTATCATTTAAATATCTCTTACCGACAGCAGATCTAAAATCTCTTACAGCTAACAATGAGTTCAAGTTTTCGAAATATCTCAGAATATTTAAGATTGAATAAGAAGTAAACTGTTTTTGTCCTATTGATTTTTGTTTATTTCTGTTCTTCGGCTTGCTGGGCCATCTTCAGGAAACAACTGACTAGCGTCTTCAAGGGGCACTAGTTCTTAGATAACCAAACATTACAAACAAAGATACAATCCCCTTGTACAGAATGTTGTGCACCAAACAAGACTTTTAATGTTGTAAATCACACTTTATGCAATGGACAATATTAAACACGATAAATAATTAAACTACACAATATGACAGTACTACAGGGAACATGGTTAAAAACCTTAAGTTTGTGATGTCATGGCATTGGTTGAGAAATAGTCCAACTGAGTACTCATCGTTTATGTTGTGTGCATACCATGTTTTTATAATGGCATCCGTCCATCCTTGAGGGATGATGGTGTAGCATGCTTGGTTCAGAGTCTGCAGCGTCTGCTGTGGCTAAAAAAAGTCCCACTCGAGAGTGGCAGTCCCTATTGCAGTTTGGACATGTGAAATTTGAGGGACTTCGAACAGAAGTTGGACCTGCCAGTAGCTACGCTACCGCCGATATAGCTCTCAGCTTCCTTGGACCACACAAACTCTCCCGCCCACACGGACAGTGATACGATAAGGCGGTGCCTCATGGGAGAGCAACCATGTTTTTAACACTCTAAATTACACTTTATGCACTGGACAATATTAAACATTATCACAGTATTAAGGGTTATATGGTTATAATTCTATAGTTTGTGAGGTCGTGACATTGGTTGAGAACTATCTAACTGAGTACTAGTCACTTAAGTTATGCAACAAACATATTTTACATAGTAAATTACAGTTTTTGCAACGGATAATATTAAACACAGTACATGATTAAATACACATTATTACAGTAATAAAAGTTATATTCTTATAATGCTGAAGTTTGCGAAGTAGGTAAGGTAAGAAACATGAAATTCTATAGTGGTATAAATTGGTGTAGCAGTATTGTGACGGTGTGTCGGCATGTGATTGGTTGGTTAACTCGTCACGTGAAGCTTAAATGTGGGGATGTGCTAAGCTGAAATTGATCAGTTAGAACCAGCTGAGGATTTTGATGTACGTAAATGTTTGTTTGACTCAAGTGCGTCTAATACGCTAAGTTTTCTTCCTTTGTGGCTGTATGTAGTACTTCTGCGTGGACATGGTGTCTGTGTTCTTCCTTTAGCACATGTTCGCCAAGGGTGTAATATCCAGCTACATTCGTGTTCAATCAGCCTAGTTGCTATAGTGTGGACTGCCTGTTTGACCGATATATAGTTAGTTGCAGTTATTGCAAGTGATTTTAGAAACACCACTGTTACTTAATAAATTTGTTTTGGCCCTGTTATTGAATAAGATACGAGATGTAGTGACTCTACATAAAATTAAGTTTTATAACTGCTGATTTGAGAGTTTCAGCCAGTTTGTCGGATAGCTTTCGTAAATATCACATCAGAGGGTTCTAGATATGACTGTTGTTACGGAGGGGGTATAAACTTGTGCAGAATGTTCCCAATTTAGTCACGGCTATATCCATTGTTAGATGCTGCTCATTTGATGGTTTCTAATTCTGTCTGGAAATTCTGTTTCGACACTGGTATGGTTGCAAGGCGATGCACCATGGAATGGAAGGCAGCTTGTTTGTGAATTGTTGAGTGTTTTGAACATGAGAGTACTACTGTGTCTGTTGCTGTGGGTTTTCTTTAAATTTTGAAACATCTATGCAAAGAAACTTCCTGGCAGATTAAAACTGTGTGCCCGACCGAGACTCGAACTCGGGACCTTTGCCTTTCGCGGGCAAGTGCTCTACCAACTGAGCTACCGAAGCACGACTCACGCCCGGTACTCACAGCTTTACTTCTGCCAGTACCTCGTCTCCTACCTTCCAAACTTTACAGAAGCTCTCCTGCGAACAGTTGGTAGAGCACTTGCCCGCGAAAGGCAAAGGTCCCGAGTTCGAGTCTCGGTCGGGCACACAGTTTTAATCTGCCAGGAAGTTTCATATCAGCGCACACTCCGCTGCAGAGTAAATCTCATTCTGGATCTATGCAAAGGTCTAATAAGTTAGTGGATTTTTCACCTCTCTCCATGGTGAACTGTATGTTTTTGTGTTGCGAGTTTAGGCGTTCTAGGAATCTGTTCAGTTGTCTTTTGGTACCAGTCCACAGACACAGTACATTATGCACACATCTGTACAAATATCTGACAGGTTCGTTGTGTAGGGTCTGTTTTTCGAAATTGCCCCTGAAGACCTGAATATACTTCGGTAACTGGAAAGAAAGGTCTACGTTTGTCTAACGCGATTTTGTACATGATTTGTGAAGATGCATAACCTTACTAAATTGTTGAAAATGTTGTTGTTTGTTGTGGTCTTTAGTTCAGAGACTGGCTTGATGCAGCTCTCCATGCTACCCTACCCTGTGCAAGCTTCTTCATCTCCAAGTACCTACTGCAACCTAAATCATTCTGAATCTAGTTACAGTATTCATCTCTTGGTCTCCCTCTACGATTTTTACTCTCCACGCTGCCCTCCAGTACTAAATTGGTGATCCCTTGATGTCTCAGAACATGTCCAACCAACCGATCCCTTCTTCTAGTCAAGCTGTGCCACAAATCCTCCCCAGTTCTATTCAGTACCTCCTCGTTAGTTACCTGATGCATCCATCTAATCTTCAGCATTCTTCTCTAGCATCGCATTTCGAAAGCCTCTATTCTGTTCTCGTCTAAACTATTAATTATCCATGTTTCACTTTCATACAAGGCTACAATCCATACAAATACTTTCAGAAAAGACTTCCTGACACTTAAAACTATACTCGATACTAAGAAAATACTCTTCTTCAGAAACCCTTTCCTTGCCATTTTATAGCCTCTCTACTTCAGCCACCATCAGTTGTTTGCTCCCCAAATAGCAAAACTCATCTACTACTTTAAGTGTCTCATTTCCTAATCTAATTTCCTCAGCATCACCTGATTTAATTCGACTGCATTCCATTATCCTCGTTTTGCTTTTGTTGATGTTCATCTTATATTCTCCTTTCAAGACACTGTGCATTCCGTTCAACTGCTCTTCCAGATCTTTTGCTGTCTCTGAATTACAGTGTCGTCGACAAACCTCAAAGTTTTTATTTATTCTCCATGGATTTTAATTTCTACTCCAAATTTTTCTTTTGTTTCCTTTACTGCTTGTTCAATATACAGATTGACTAACATCGGGGATAGGCTACAACCCTGTCTCACTCCCTTCCCAACCCCTGCTTCCCTTTTATGCTCCTCGACTCTTATAACTGCCGTCTGGTTTGTCTACAAATTGTAAATAACCTTTCGTTCCCTATATTTTATCCCTGCCACCTTCAGAATTTCAAAGAGAATTTTCCATTCAGCAATGTCAAAAGCTTTCTCTAAGTCTACAAATGCTAGAAACGTAGGTTTGCCTTTCCTTAAGCTATTTTCTAAGATAAGTCGTAGGGTCAGTATTGCCTCACGTGTTCCAACATTTCTACGGAATCCAAACTGATCTCCCCCGAGGTCGGCTTCTACCAGTTCTTCCATTCATCTGTAAAGAATTCTTGTTAGTATTTTGTAGCCGTGACTTATTATACTGATAGTTGAGAGTATTATATTCTTCTTGAAGTCTGGGGGTATTTAGCCTGTCTCATACATTTTGCTCATCAGATGGTAGAGTTTGGTCAGGGCTGGCTCTCCCAAGGCTGTCAGTAGTTCTATTGGAATGTTGTCTACTCCCAGGGTCTTGTTTCGCCTCAGGTCTTTCAGTGCTATGTCAAACTCGTCACGTAGTATCATATTTCAATTTCATCTTCATCTACGTCCTCATTCATTTCTATAATATTGTCCTCAAGTACATCGCCCTTGTATAGATTCTCTATATACTCCTTCCACCTTTGTGCTTTCGCTTCTTTGCTTAGAACTGGTTTTCCATTTGAGCACTTGAGATTAATACACGTGGGTCTCTTTTCTGCAAAGGTCTCTCTAATTTTCCTGTAGACCGTATCTATCTTACCCCTTGTGACCCCTTGTGATACATACCTCTACATCCTTACATTTGTCCTCTAGCCACGCCTGCTTAGCCATTTTGCACTTCCTGTAAGTTTCATTTTTGAGACGTTTGCATTCCTTTTTGCCTTCTTCATTTACTGCATTTTTATATGTTTTCCTTTATCAATTAAATGCGATATCTCTTTTGTTACCCAAGGATTTCTACTAGACCTAGTCTTTTTACCTACTTAATGCTCTGCTGCGTTCACTCTTTCATCTCTCAAAGCTACCCGTTTTTCTTCTACTGTGTCTCTTTCCCCTCTTCATATTAATCGTTGCCTAATACTCTGTCTGAAATTTTCTACAACCTCTGCTTCTTTCAGTTTATCCAGGTCCTTTCTCCTCAAATTCCCACCTTTTTGCAGTTTCTTCAGTTTTAATCTACAGTTCATAACCAATACATTGTGGTCAGAGTCCACACCTGTCCCTGGTTCCTAAATCTCTGTCTTACCATTATATAATCTATCTGATACCTTCTACTATCTCCAAGATTCTACCACGTATACAACCTTCTTTCATGATTCTTGAACCAGGTGTTAGGTATGATTAAGTTATGCTCTGTGCAAAATCCTACCAGGCGGCTTCCTCTTTCATTTCTTACCCCGAATCCATATTCACTTACTACATTTCCTTCTCTCACTTTTCCTACTATCGAATTCCAGTTACCCATGACTACTAAATTTTCGTCTCTCTTCACTACCTGAATAATTTCTTTTATCTCATCATACATTTCATCAGTTTCTTTGTCATCTGCAGAGATAGTTGGCATATAAATTTGTACTACTGTAGTAGGCATGGGCTTTGTGTCTATCTTGGCCATAATAATGCGTTCACTATGCTGTTTGTAGTAGCTTATCTGCACTCCTATTTTTTATTCATTATTAAACCTACTCCTGCATTACCCCTATTTGATTTTGTATTTATAACCCTGTGTTCACCCGACCAAAAGTCTTGTTCCTCCTGCCACCGAACTTCACTAATTCCCCTTTTTAAATCTTCTAACCTACCTGCCCGATTAAGGGATGTGACATTCCACGCTCCGATCCGTGGAGCGCCAGTTTTTTTCTCCTGATAACAACGTCATCCTGAGTAGTCCCCGCCCGGAGATCTGAATGGGGGACTATTTTACCTCCGAAATATTTTACCCAAGACGACGCCATCACCTTTTAACCATACAGTAAAGCTGCATGCCCTCGGGAAAAATTACGGCTGTAGTTTCCCCTCGCTTTCAGCCGTTCGCATTAGCAGCACATCAAGTCGGTTTTCGTTGATGTTACAAGGCCAGATCAGTTAATCATCGAGAACGTTGCTCCTGCTTTTTAAATCTGCTGAAAGTCGTCATACTTTCGTGCAAAGTACCATAGAGACAAACTTTCAAGGGGATGCTGAAAAACAAATTTGATGTTACTCAGCACTATTTGAAATAGTTTCAACCTTAGAACAAGTATTTGAAAAGACACAACATACACTCCTGGAAATTGAAATAAGAACACCGTGAATTCATTGTCCCAGGAAGGGGAAACTTTATTGACACATTCCTGGGGTCAGATACGTCACATGATCACACTGACAGAACCACAGGCACATAGACACAGGCAACAGAGCATGCACAATGTCGGCACTAGTACAGTGTATATCCACCTTTCGCAGCAATGCAGGCTGCTATTCTCCCATGGAGACGATCGTAGAGATGCTGGATGTAGTCCTGTGGAACGGCTTGCCATTCCATTTCCACCTGGCGCCTCAGTTGGACCAGCGTTCGTGCTGGACGTGCAGACCGCGTGAGACGACGCTTCATCCAGTCCCAAACATGCTCAATGGGGGACAGATCCGGAGATCTTGCTGGCCAGGGTAGTTGACTTACACCTTCTAGAGCACGTTGGGTGGCACGGGATACATGCGGACGTGCATTGTCCTGTTGGAACAGCAAGTACCCTTGCCGGTATAGGAATGGTAGAACGATGGGTTCGATGACGGTTTGGATGTACCGTGCACTATTCAGTGTCCCCTCGACGATCACCAGTGGTGTACGGCCAGTGTAGGAGATCGCTCCCCACACCATGATGCCGGGTGTTGGCCCTGTGTGCCTCGGTCGTATACAGTCCTGATTGTAGCGCTCACCTGCACGGCGCCAAACACGCATACGACCATCATTGGCACCAAGGCAGAAGCGACTCTCATCGCTGAAGACGACACGTCTCCATTCGTCCCTCCATTCACGCCTGTCGCGACACCACTGGAGGCGGGCTGCACGATGTTGGGGCGTGAGCGGAAGACGGCCTAACGGTGTGCGGGACCGTAGCCCAGCTTCATGGAGACGGTTGCGAATGGTCCTCGCCGATACCCCAGGAGCAACAGTGTCCGTAATTTGCTGGGAAGTGGCGGTGCGGTCCCCTACGGCACTGCGTAGGATCCTACGGTCTTGGCGTGCATCCGTGCGTCGCTGCGGTCCGGTCCCAGGTCGACGGGCACGTGCACGTTCCGCCGACCACTGGCGACAACATCGATGTACTGTGGAGACCTCACGCCCCACGTGTTGAGCAATTCGGCGGTACGTCCACCCGGCCTCCCGCATGCCCACTATACGCCCTCGCTCAAAGTCCGTCAACTGCACATACGGTTCACGTCCACGCTGTCGCGGCATGCTACCAGTGTTAAAGACTGCGATGGAGCTCCGTATGCCACGGCAAACTGGCTGACACTGACGGGCGGTGCACAAATGCTGCGTAGCTAGCGCCATTCGACGGCCAACACCGCGGTTCCTGGTGTGTCCGCTGTGCCGTGCGTGTGATCATTGCTTGTACAGCCCTCTCGCAGTGTCCGGAGCAAGTATGGAGGGTCTGACACACCGGTGTCAATGTGTTCTTTTTTCCATTTCCAGGAGTGTAGTATAGAAGTTTTCAAGGAATTAATATGCATTATTTGGTTGGCATTAAAATAAAAACGGCTACTGTTGATATCTCTGATCACAGGATCATGCTTATTCCATGTTGTTACAGACTTGTAACGAATAGGGGCAAATACCAGTAAAATACTAGCAGTGGTGGCTGATGCAGGAGTAAGTAGGCTTAACGGAGTGGAAATAGCATTTGGAAGATACAATCGTGTTTTGCCCACATTCTTACTTTGGTCGCAAAAAAGGTTGGAAAGAGTTACAAACAGCCTGAGTTGATTATTTATTGATGTAAAAAGTATTGTAATGGGACTTACACAAACTGTAGTAGCAAGTGATAAGCAAATGCTGTCCGCCCCCGGCAGCTGAATTGTCAGCGTGACGGATTCTCAATCCTCTGGGCCCGGGTTCGATTCCCGGCTAGGTCGGGGAATTTTCTCCGCCCAGGAATTGGGTGTTGTGCTGTCTTCATCATCATCCTATCATCCTCATCGACTGCAGGTCGCCGAAGTGGCGTCAAATTGAAATACCGGCATCTGGCGAACGGTCTGCCCGACGGTGGGCCCTAACCATACGATTAAATAAAATAAATGAGCAAATGCTACCCTAATTAAACGGCAACTTACAAGTGACCGTAAGAGCAACTTGAAGTTCCCTTGCGTAAGTTAAAATCCACCCTATATCTCTATCTTTGTTCATGTAGAAGATAAGAGGGACGTACAATAAGTGATGCAACACATTTTTTTCTCGGCCAGCTTCGGTTGGAAAAATGCCGAATTTGTTGTGGAACATCGAGGAATATTCCCGCATCAGCCCTTCTAATTCCACGAAGTTCCAATTGGTGCAACGCTGTATGTTGTTTCTAACGGAGGTGGCTCCAAGCAGAGAGCTTCCATTGAAACTTCTTGGCAGATTAAAACTGTGTGCCGGACCGAGACTCGAACTCGGGACGTTTGTCTTTCGCGGGCAAGTGCTCTACCATCTGAGCTACCCAAGCACGACTCACGACCCGTCCTCACAGCTTCAATTCTGCCAGTACCTCGTCTCCTATCTTCCAGACTTCACAGAAGCTCGTCTGGTAGAGCACTTGCCCGCGAAAAGCAAAGGTCCCGAATTCGAGTCTCGGTCCGGCACACAGTTTTAATCTGCCAGGAAGTTTCATATCAGCGCACACTCCACTGCAGAGTGAAAATCTCATTCTGGAAGCTTCCATTGAGTTTCTTTTGGCGGACAACCAGAGCATCACAGATATTCATAGGCGCTTGCTGAATATCTACAGACCTGGCAGTGAACAGAAGGACGATGAGTAGTTGGGAGAGACGTCTGTCACCATCGGAACGCGGTCACGCAAAACTGTCCAATCTCCAGCGTGCAGGCCGGTCGCACATGGCTGATTCCTGGAGTGTTGGAATGTTGGAACGTGCGGACACTCTCATTCGAGGTGACGAACGGATCACAATCAGACACCTCGTTGATCGACTGGATGTCCCTTTTGGTAAAACTGATACACTCGTTCACCAGTTGGGTTATTCAGAGATGGCCGGCCGATGTGGTAGAGCGGTTTTAGGCGCTTCAGTCCTGAACCACGCGGCTGCTACGGTCGCAGGTTCGAATCCTGCCTCGGGCATGGATGTGTGTGATGTCCTTAGGTTAGTTAGGTTTAAGTAGTTCTAAGTTCTAGGGGACTGATGACCACAGATGTTAAGCCCCATAGTGCTCAGAGCCATTTGAACCATTTTGCGGAACTGCTTGCACGTTACGAGACTGATCGTAACAATTTTTTGTCGAACGTCGTCACAGGCGTTGAAACATGGATCCGTCATTTCGAATCAGAAACAATATGACAATCAGTTGAGTAGCGCCTCACAACCTCTCCTCCGAAGGAAAAGTTCCAAGTTGCAACCTCAGCCAATAAAATTATGGCGACGGTCTTCTGGGACTCGGAAGGAGCTATTCCGTTTGATGGTGCAACGATCAGCTCTGAAGTGTAATGTACCACTCTCAGTATATTAGAGAAACGACTTCTGCGTGGTCATCGCCACAAAAGTGCAAACGAACTTCTCCAGCGCCTCACACAGTCTGCGCACCCGAGGGTGGTTCACATAACTTGACTGGACTGTTCTTCATCATCCACTCTACAGCCCGGATCTCTCACCATCCGACTTACATCTGTTTGACCGAATGAAGGATGCACTACTTGGATGATGGGGTGGTTACTGGTACAGCAAGACTTTGCCTCCGACGTCGACCAGTAGAGAGGTACCAAGTGGGCATACAGGCCCCGCCAGTAAGATGGCGTAAGGTCGTCGCACTGAACGGAGATTATGTTGAAAAATAGGGTTTTGTAGCCAAAGCAGAAGGAAATAATATGGTGTACTGGAGTCCTGAATAAAGCCAACCTCCTTTCAGAAAAAATGTGTTGTATTGCTTATTGAAAGCCCGTCGTATAGTGTTGAAAAATCTGATGAATTCTTTTGAAAGACTATGTAAGTCACATGGAACAGATGGAGCTTATGATTAAAATTGTGGAACCTGAAATTTCCTATTCCTCTCAAAACGAAAAACAGCATATTGTTATACATTTCATACAAGTTCAGTCTTGGAGCTGGGTTCCTCAATGGAGCAGCTGAAAGTTAGTGGTTTGTTTCATGCTTCTCACGAGGTTACTAGCTTGCCCTGTGGCACTTGCTTCCTCACTGGTGCACGTGGCTCTGGCCCCACATTCTGCAATACAGCGTGTCACGGAAACCAGCGTTAACAGCACTGTTTGTCCAGATCAATTGGCAGGCACTGGACGAGTCAACAAGTCTCGTGATCGTCCGGCTGTCGTCGCATGCGTGCGTGTGTGTCTCGTCTGACCCGATGATCTCGCGCGTCTTAACAGGCCACGCATTGCCCTCGCATTTCCCCCGCTGACTGTATCCGGATCACTCTGGTGCACAGCAAGCAAATGCGCTCGCACAATTCGTTTTCGTCCCAGCTGTTCACTTGCAGTGCGAGTAATCACTTTAAACGTCTTCATATCCCTTCACTTTCGAATAGTCGTCTGGTAATAGCAGCTAGGTTAACTGCAACGACTTTCTTTATTATTATGAATTTGTGCCTTACCTTTGCAATATATATTCAAATGTTGTTTATCAGGAGAGCTGATACTTACTCACAATATACGGAGACATAAGTCCGCGTAGAATGTTACGTTGCCGTTGTGTTATTGGAGATGGACAGGTCCATATTTGGCAATAATGCAGCATTGTGTAGGCGCACATGCAGAGGGGGAATCGTGGGTGTCGTGACGTACTCCCCCCTCCCACCAAAATAGCATTTTTCCTGAAAGCACTAAAATTTTTAATATCAATTACCAACAAAGATTCCGAGAGTAAAGTAGCAAGAAGTCTAGTTGTCAGGAAAATGGCTACGGCCGACAGCAGAAATTTTTCCACGAGGGTGCACTTCTAAGAAAACTGTTTTGGTGAGTCTCATAACGTATCGCGACCCGAAAGCTACATT